>NC_066581.1:412019172-412144172 GCF_024323335.1 Lathyrus oleraceus
AGGAGAGAGAGAGAGAGAGAGAGAGGAGTTTGAACTTTAATTGCAGTGTAATACTGATAAATGAAGAAACAGTAGAGTGAAATCCAAAGAAAATGTAAATGAAATGTCATCAAAGTTATCCTTTGCATTTCTTAGTCAAATGTGCCCAAGATAAGTAGGTTGGAAACTATGGGCAGAACAACAAACAAGTTAATTTATTCATTATAATATCCTTGTTAAATCACCTTAATTCTTTCCGTAGAATCTATATCAAGATATGGAGCAAGTTCTTCAGCAGCAACAACACCACCATTAGATGCTATGTATTGCCCAATCTGTGCATAACACAATAAAAATGAAGCAAACGGATGAAATAATCATGCTTAGGTGGCTCACAAAAAGATAAAGGAAATAATAGAAAAGAATATAGTGTTTTTTCTTATACACACACGCTAGTAAAATATTTGCACATCGTGTATCATTGGTCACTGTTAAGAAAATCATTATAGTATTAAAATATTTAAAACTGATCATTGGTTCCGACAATTCAAATAAGTGTTTCAAACAAAAACTTGTTTTTTTCTTTGCTTCAAACACCTTTATACATTTTTTGGACAAATCTCACACACATCTAACATGGTTAAACATGTATTCAAACAATGTTATCAATAAAGAATTAAAGACATTAATTTTGATTAGAATATTTTTAACTCTTTCAATAATATATGGTTAAATGAAGCTCAAATATTGTCTTATATGTAGCGGTGTCGGTGTCCTATTTTTTGACATTATCGGTGCCGGAGTGTCCATGTCATGTTCCGGTGTCTGTGTCGGATTCCGTGCTTCATTGGTTTTTTCTTATACACACACGCACTAGCAAAATATAGTAATAAAATATTTAAAACTGATCAGTGAGATTTTGACAAGGTGCTGAATTAACATAATAAAGTGGAATAAGGTATCCCATAAAAAAACAAAGGCAACGGACCACGAAATTCAGTCCACAATTATTACCAACTTCCATCTTTCTTCTTCAATTCCTTGATTGGGATCACCATCTCCAAACACAAAGGAGAAGACCTATCAAGAAACCATATCAAAATACTGGTTTTTGTTAGAAACAGGGGGGAAAATGAGAACAGAAGACGTAATTCATTTGCATCACATACTGATTCAATGAAGTTCGTTTTGTTATCACCAACATCAACTTGTACTCTTCGCCTCCTATAGTAATATGGATCCCAGTACCTTCCATGATATAAAATAGATTATATGTCACCAAACATTTTCTCTAAATAACCATGTCTTCTTAATTTGAATGAAACTAGATAAGTATGCTACATATTGAAGTAATATTGAAATGCATAGATAAGTATATCCCCCTGTAACAACATAAATATTGAAGTAAATAATTACCAGAATAAATCTGTTGGACTAAAGAAGAAAGTGAATCCTGAATCATATGATCTGCCCCCACGTCTTCCGCGATTGTCCTCCTCACTGTAAATTAAAAAATTATGAGCGCATTGAGACCACAAAAGTTTTCAGTATAAATTGCTATTTGAGATATCTCAGATATGAAGTACCTTCGGCTGCTAGTTAGAAGAGCAATTATTGCAGTATAAACAATTACAATGGATGCAATAAGTGCTGTCCCGAAAGAAACCCTTATCAAGTATTCTCCAGCACCCTAACAAAATCAATATCATCATAATACAACAAACAATCACATTCCATGTAACAAAACATCATCAACGACAATCCTCAATACCTTAGCCTTTTCAAAAAATGGTTCAGCTTTAATCTTAAATGACTTGGCACCAAGCTTTAGCCGATAATCTTTGGGAAACACATATAAAATGTCACCTTCCTCAGAAACCTGCAGGAGACACCATATTGGCCCAACTGAACTTACTTCAATAAACAAAAACTCAATGCAGACAAACTAGAAGCCTAGAAGTAACAAATACTCAGAAGCAAATTAAACTAAATAGAAATGTTATTTGGACAAAAATTTGGGACAAAAATTCAAAAACATTTTAAATGGTGAATGCAGTTCACACTCATTAACGAATTTCAATGAGTGGTTAATGAGTATATCAACATTGGATTGGATAACATCAGTGTTGTCCATGATGGATGTTGGTCATAGCAGAGGCGCAAAATCCCACCATACCGGCCGCTTTGCGGCACTGTTATAGCGGATTATGGCGGAAAAACCCACAATATCGGCCGATATTTACCATTGTTGCAAGCCCAAAAACCGCCATATATCTGCCATGGCGCCGCTATTTGATAACCCTGGATAACATTCATCATCATGACTTAATTAAGCTAAAACTTGAACATTATTAACCCCAATTTCAAGAGTTTCCACTACATGTAAAGTTGAATACATGAAAATATAGGTTAGTCACCTTTACTTTTGTGGCGAATAAATCTATTAACCCCATGGGAGCCACTTTAACCATTTAAAATCTCTCAAATTTTGGTATCTTACATTGTTGTTTCAAGTAACATTTTTCGTATGTTTGGATTGATAGAATGGAGTGGAGTGGTATATAATTAGATTCCATTGTTTGGATTTACAAATAATGAACGGAGCAGAATGTTCCATGGAATTCAGTCGTCCTATTCAATTCAATCCTTGCATTTTCATCCCCCAATTTGGAGTGTGTGTGCAATGGAATGAACTAATTTGTTCTATCCCGTTCCATCAAATTATAAAAAATACATAAACAATGGAATAGAATCTTTGTTCTAATCCGCTTCACTCCACTCCATCTCATCATGTTCCATTCCTCTCTACTCTAGTCCACCAATACAGCCATAAAAATAGTAACATTTCTATAAATTAAACCCATAATTAATCCAAGAACACAACAAAATACACACAGAAATGCAGACAAACATACACCTTCTTTCCGCTAGTAATCATCACTATGGTCATAAGCACTTTAAATGATTTCAGTGGATTCAATTATCAAAACAAAAAAAAAAAACACATTCAAAATTCACCAACAACGAACCCTACCTCTAAGAACCCATCAGTATCAGCAGCAAGAGCTTGAAGTGCTTTCTGAGCTTCATTCAACTTAAGCCCAGCCAAACTCGCCACATCACCAATAGTCACCCTCCCTCCAGAAGCATCAACAGCATCCATAGTTCGTTTCCTGACATCAGTAGGAATCTTATCTGTTTCCACAACCCCGCCCGGCCTGATCGCTTGGCTAACATCGACGGTGGCCTTTGGTACAAAAGCCGAAGTCCTTAAATTGACTCTCCGGTTGGGTTGGAACGGAAAGGGTTTGGGGAAGGGTTTGTGAAAGGTTGAAGAAGTGAAGGTGAGGAGTCGGGATGTGGGTGTGATGGTGAAGCATGTGGAGATTGTCGCCATTTGTGTGGCGTTGGGAATGGGTGTGTGGAAAGAAGGCGGGAGGATGAGGCCTGTGTTTTGACACAGTAGGCCTTCTCTTACTCATTCAGATTCGTTGTGGATTTTAGAATGTATCATATGGTCACACATCATCAATCACCAATACTGTATAAAATCTTAGATTGATATTATTATAATAATAAATAAATATCATAATTATAATTAATAAAAAAAATGTTAACGAATGTCCTATTCTTTAAGATTTTAAAATAGCAAAAAAAATTAAAATATGCGGAAATTAAAATAACTAATTCTTTTATAAAATATTTTATTTATAATATTTAAAGAGTATTTTAGAGCACTCGTTACCATCACTCTTAATAAAACCATCAATAATATACACCCTAAATACACATCATACATATAATATATTTTATATGTAATTGAAGAAAATATTTAATTTATATAAAAATTAAATAGTTCTTATTAATTTATAATATAAAAATTCTCTATATAATTTATTATTTAAATTCTAATAAATATCATAATCATAATCTAGTAAAAGATAATTCTCTTATCACTTTTGATAATTAACACTATATATAAAATGAATGAATAAATATTATACTCGTAAATAATAAATAATTAAAAATTAATTAATTTTTTAATACTTTATACTAATTAGCCACATAATTGAATATATATATATATATATATATATATATATATATATATATATATATCCTTTCTAGTAAGGTTCTAGAGTATACCTACACGAAATCGGGATTTCAAAGAGTTCTCATCATCTTCAACCTACGTTCTATTAATACATACAAACAAACTACACATAATCATTCTTTGTTTGGGTATCATCTGGAACTATAGTTGATAACGTCCAACTTAGGTTGTTAAATTGTAAATTGGGTTGAGATCTTTTAGGATTTCAAATAAGAAAACCAAATTGGGATTTTCCTTCAAGATCAATTAGGGGTTTGAAGGTTTTGGACAAGAGTATGCAATTTGTACCATACATTTGTTTTCCATTTATAAAGACTTGTTGAGCATGATTTCTTGATAATTGTTTTTGTTTCTTTGAGTTGATTGATTCTTGTTTGAGGACAAACAATTCTAAGTTGGGGAGAGTTTGATGAGTGCTAAATTATTGATATTATGGGTGTGAAATAATTAGAACTCATTGACTTAATTCATTTGTTTTTCATTAATAATCCTCAGTTCTGTGTACATTGTGTATAATTTACGTATTAATGTAAATATTACATTATTATGTAATTATCAGTTTGATTATTTTTATCTCATTTTTGTAGGTATTCAAGCAATTATATTTAGTCATTATAATATAGAGCATTGAATAAGCTTTCCAACGCTTCTGGCCGTGCGTAAATCGAAGTTACGGTTCTCAAGTTATGGCAAAAATAAGATTCTGATTTTCCGCATTACAGTAGAGCGCGCTTAGCGGGATCTGCTATCGCTAAGCGCAATTTCACTTTCCAACACACTATATTTTCACTTTTTTTTTTCATTTATAGGGTCATGGTTTGGGTACTTTTTGCTCTCACTCCATCACCAATTTTTTTTTGAATAAATGGACTTAGAAACAACATTAAAGGTTGCACTTTGATGATCTGGAGCTGAATCTGCATCAATCGGCATTGACAAGCCGAGAGATTCCTCTTCATCTTCATTCTTCTCTTTGTATCCTTTATTGTTGGTTTTTTATGTAAGTTTACCTTGATTGTATGTATATTTATTAATCATGGTTGTTGTATACAATCTCTTTTACAAATCTTTATTGATGTTATAATTGATTTCAATATTTATCTTAATGAGTTTGGATTGCTATAGACATATACGGTTCGAACTCGATCTAATATGAACATATATTAGATTCTAAACTCTTGACATGGATTTAGGTCTAATATTCATAGTGGATATTGATTCTTAATGCTCCGTATTATTTGATAGGTTGAGAGATCATCGATTAGACAATATATGATAGAACTTTCTTCGGTGTTGCAGACATGGACACTGATGTGAGCGATACGTGATGATATTGAAGAGTGATTTAGGTTGTGCACAACTGATCGATAGGTTTAAGTATTTGTTGGATGGATTAAATTCAATTCCTGACGAGTTCTCTCGACTCCTAAGAATGCATTTATTTTTGTTCATATGTTTTTCTTTTTGCATTTTACTTTCAAACAATTCAAACCCAATCTTAGAGACTTTTTAGAGACCGTTGAACGACACTCTTTCCCTCGCACCGATCCCCGTGGAGACGATAAAACCCAGAATTCTTCCAAACTTAATTTTGCTTGTCGCTTTACCACAACTAACATCGATGGAAGCTTGGGGTAAATCCATGTACCATCACAAAGTCACATCTCTGAAAGTGCCCAATAACAACTTGCACTTCAGGGAGTGAGGCACTCCGATGATGGCCATTTGTGTGTTAATGAAGGTAATTTTCTCATAAGAATTACTACACCCATCAAACTTTTCCAAGGAGTGAAACTTGAACCCTTTGGGAACAAGTACTTCCCATATTTCGTCTGAAAATGTTGTGGATCCAGCATTTCAATCTTCTATGTGGGAGTAACCTCCCGGGCAACGCTGTTATATGTTATGGATATTATCCTCCAAACATTGATTTTGGCGGTGTTGTTCGTCCATGGTGGTGCACATTGCCATCAGGGTATCAGAATCACTGTTATCTTTAGTGTCCTCCGACATGGGTGATTGTACTCTCTTAACAACCATGATTGGAATGATTACATTTGAAAGTGGAGGTTTCAATGAGTATTGAAATGGAGATGGTAACGAAAGATGTGACCTAAGTTAGTTTTATCGGGGCCCCATGGTGGGTGCCACTATACTTGTCAAAAAATACATAATATATGACACCCTTGTGATGGTAAGGGTAAATAAAGACCTTAGTGGTTTTATGTTGGTTTAGGCTTGCTCATGGTGGTGATAGACCTTATTTAATGGTGTTTACGATGGTGAGAGAGCAAACTTATGTGTGGTGAAAAGCTTTATAGCTTTTGAGGTATATCATGTGTAATACGATTGGTAATTCATAACTCTAAGATTGAGATATTTATAGAGGCTTATGGGTCCAGGGTTCAAGGAACTCCTAAGATGTAGTAACGTAACCCTATTAACTGAAGGTACTATTGACTATCTATTTTTTAGGAAATCACATACACGACTTTGCGCATGCAGTTATGGTATGGGATAATCATTATTGTCCATATTTTCCCCTTAGGACGATCGTCATGTGACATGAGGGTTATAGGGAAGGCATCTGACGAGGGACATATGCCGCCCCATTTAGTCCCCCTCTCCAATATATTACTACACTTATAAAGAAAAATTGATTTAATTTTTAGTATAAGCTAGAAGTTTGAACTTCAAACTAAAATTGATTTTAGACTTTGAATCACCTTGTATTTCGTTAAACAAAACATGATTTAAAATGGATGTAATGGTAAACATAGATATAATGATTAATGTGGTTGGATACCATGAAAAAAATAGGGGCCCACAATGTTGACATTAATTAATGATAATATGGAGATTATTTTAGATATTTTGGAAAAAGAAAAAACTTCCTTTAAGATAAAGTCTGATAAGGGAAATACACATGATTATAATAAAATGGTGGTGCATGTTAAGTTGTATTTAAAGGAAGATGAATCGAATAATACACAACTAAATAAACCATTGAAAGAGTCATACTACAGGAAAATGTACTAATCTCCAACATTAAGATCTCAGAGACAATATATAAATTGAAGTTAAATAGAGGTGTGAGAAAGGATGGCAATTTAAATGAGGTAGTACAATTGATATTCTACTATTAAATAAGCTTGGGTAGATATGAATGAGGGAGAACTTCCATGTGTCTCAAAATCAACAAAGAAGAAAAAAATGAAGTACAAATTAAAAATGCTACTAAGCTATATAACACATATTCTAAGAGTGTAATCGGTCATCGTCCCCGTTGAAGATCAAGATTCGATTTCATTTTCGGAAGAAGATTTTAACACTAAACAACTTCTTAATTGCTTTCTTCTTTGAGATTCAACATGAGATAGATGATTTAACATGTTATAGACTTGGTGTTTTATTTTTACTTTTATTCTTTTACTATTTTTTCTCTTTGTTTTATTTTAAATTTCCTTTTCCTTTATTTTGCAAGGGCCAATTCTAAACTTCATTTTTGTAATTAATATTTCTTTTATAATATAGTCTGGATATTTATTTAAAAAACACGATTATTTATATTCAAATCACGTTTACATGTTGCAATCACGTTTGTGAATATTAACCTCCATTAAAACAAATGCTATCCTGTTACAGACAAAATTTAAAAAACTAATTTATTTCAAACATCTAGCTTATAGAGCCACATGACATATTTAGTCTATAATATATCATGAAATATCAAAGAAATAACAATCATATGTTTATAAGATAAGTAATAAATTGAAACACGACTCACACAATATGTCACCCTTAATTTACATAGAAACATGGTAAAGTTTATCGATTCACGGTTGTCTTTCTTTTTGTTTAACAAAAATATAGGATAAGTATACAATTGAATAGAATTTCATAATTTATTATTGTAATGCATTAAACAAATAAAAATTCATTTAATGGTCCAAACCATTCGACTCAATATAATGCCATGTTTAAGTCCCACATCTTCTTCTTGTAACCTATAACCTAAAAACCAACACACACATAAATATTAGCAATATATCAATGATAATAAATACAAATGAATACATTTTTATGTAACATATACAATATAGTTTAAAATTGCAATATTTATTATCAAAATATAGAATTTCAAGATACACTATATGTGAGTTATTTTTGAAAAAATAATAAATTACCAAATAACCATGAATGAGATTATCTGGAATGAGTTCAGCCAAATTTTCTTCCTCTCTTGTCAAGAATTCAAACTTAATATTATTTGGGTCGACGGTGGCATCACCAAATATAACTAATGGTTCACACTCCTTTATTACGTACAATTCAATTTCTTCTGTTTGCAATGAGGTCTCTAATGCAATGTACTGAAAATGAAAAAACTACATTATATTTAAGAAATGATATTAAGTTAAAATGTCTTATTAAATAATGTCAAGGAATGAAAGAAACCTGACATAGTTCTCCGATTGATGTTGTAGGCTTACAAATAAGATATGGTCTCCTCAAATTTGAGACTCTTTCCTCTTCCAAAGAAAAAAGCTTGATAAAAATATCCAACTAAAGAAAAAAAACTTTTACTCAAAAAAGATAAAATTATTTGTTGTAATTGAAAAATTTGTCGAATAAAGAATCATCATCTTGTTTGTGCAATACAAACTCAATTTATGTTTTGATTGCGACAACATAAAAAATCATCTCATGATACCTTAAATATTAGTCACAAAATATTATTTTAACACTTCTCCAATAAATATAATTGATATGTTACATGAATTTTTAAAATAAATTACCTCATTTTCATTTTTTGTAGAGTTACTGAGATGCTCAGTAATTATTGAAAGACGATTGTTTCTATCAAACATAGAGATATTTGCATTATCCATAGTATGATCATTTCCTCTCCACATGAGTGTTGAAGATGAGCTAACAAGATAATGTGTCTGGTTCTTTGAGGAATGAAGAATGTGACATTGGGAAACTTGTGTCTCAACCTCACTTCTTTTACTTGTTCTTGCATTCTTTATATCATCATTTTGATTCATACTCTCATATCCACTTGATTCATTAATTTTGACTCCAACTCTACAACTTATTTTTCTTGTTATTGTATTAGGCATGTTATCTTTTGTGTTTATTATATCACCATTTAAAGGGTTTTGGGTTGCCATTAAAAAGACAAAAATATCCTTGATTTATTAAATAATTGGAAATTTAGAAAATCAGTCTTAATTTTTAATTAACTGTATTTGACTTTTCATACATATTTAGAAAAAATAAATGAATTAATGATTATACTAATTTTATATTATTATATTTATTGGTAATTGAATATATATATCCATTAATATAAAATTTAGATGGAATACAAATCAACAATGAATATTTTACTCACTATTAATTTATAAATAAAATAAAGTATCATAAAATTCAACGACCTCAATCTACAAAACACATAAGATATAAATAATGAATTTTATATTAGTGGCTAATAATTCGGTAGATGATCCAATGATTTAGGTCATATCACAAAACTAATTTGACAAAAATTTTTTTGAAATAAATTATATTTAAAGTATAAAAACTTATTTTACTCCAAAATTTATCAACCACAAAAACAATTTACAAAATTAGATTTATAGTTGAATAGAAGGTTGTTATGCCTTTTTAGTATAATAATATTTCCTATTATTTTACAAATGTGATTAGGATAGTCAAAGATTATTAAATGAAATTAATGAAGGTGAAGGCAAGACCTAAAAGTAAAGACTAAGGAGAAATGTTTGAGAGAGTTATATTTAGTCCAATGGAGAAAGTTATACACAAACTTTAATTTTTTACCCTTTTTTATATGTTGTGTTTAACCAAAATACATATGTTTGACGCTAATATTAATATTGTCATTTTTTTAAAAAGGTCGTAACTCACCTCTAGATTCATTTTAACTTTAAAAAAAAAAAAGCAATGTCATTGCAACACCATATATTTTTAAAAGATTAAAAATGTAATAACAACAAAAATAGAGGTTAATTTGACCCATAACAAATAATCATAATTCAAAATAGGGTAATACTAACTTGTGTTATAGGGATACAAAATAAGAAACTCATTTATAAAAAGTTTGTATTAAAAAAAATAATTAAAAAAAATAATTTTATATTTTTACTAAAATCAATGCATAATTTTCAAAAAAATATTATTTTCTTTAATTTTTAATTTGTGCCCCTGAGACACAAGTTAACCTTACCCTTCAAAATATGTGAAAATAAAAAATTATTAGAGAATAATTATACCTTAAATATATACTAATCATATCAT
Organism: Lathyrus oleraceus; assembly: GCF_024323335.1. Classification (NCBI taxonomy): domain Eukaryota; kingdom Viridiplantae; phylum Streptophyta; class Magnoliopsida; order Fabales; family Fabaceae; genus Lathyrus; species Lathyrus oleraceus. Next base: position 412,029,590 of record NC_066581.1, read on the forward strand.
ATTCTACCTAATCCAAAATTATTAGTCGCCAACACATCGAAAAATGAAACAATATACAAGAAATATATTTATTATAACAATGTCACTCTAATAACTCAATGTCTTCTGTCTCAATATATCAACTTCATGAACATAAAACACAAACACATAGCACACCATCTAACACATTACAAACAATCAAACAATGCATGCCATGATGATTTGCATCTTAATCATTATTTTCTTACGATTATGTTCATTTAACTCTAGAATGATATCAACAATTTATTATAAAATAGATCTTTCGTAATACCCATTTATAATGGTCTTCATGTTAATTGCGATTAGGGCTGGAAATGAGTCGAGTCGAGTCGAACCCGTCGTCATCTCGACTCGACTCGATAAGAATTGGTTTAGCTCGAAACTCAACTCGAGTTCGATACGAACTTTTTTTTAAGCTCGAACTCGACTCGTTTTAAGTTCTTGAACAACTCGGTTCAACTCGTTAGGTTCAGTTTGTTTACTTCACGGACTAAAAAGTTATTTTTTTAAGTTTAAATTTTTTTATTATATTTGACATTTTAAATTATTCTTTTTAAAGGGAAAATATTAAAACAAAATAAAGCTTTCAAGAGATAAATTTAAAAGTCTAATTCAAAAACTATTCTTTTTGAGTTTAAGTTTGTCTCAAAAACTATTACAAATATAATAAAATAGTAAAACAAAAACTATTAGAAATTGATACATTCCCATCACAAAATGATTATTCAACTTCAATCTTCATTACATCAACTGTCAACTGATTTATTGTCATAGCTAGTAAGGAAAGGATAACCTGCAAGATGGAAGAGGATAATTTTTAAGCCAATTAAATTCATATATCAGAATACCAACACAACATGATCATGGTATGCTATGCTAAATCAATTACTTCTATAAATAAATTCATTTTAAATATATCACAAATAGCATTACCTTTAAAATATATCACAAATATCAGTACTTCATATATCACAAATAGCAGTCCCTTAAATCAATTCTTTTTAAATTCATGAAGTTTCTAGATTTATGTTACAACATTGGTATGGTTTGAACACCATATTAAAGCGCGCAAATTAATATACATTGCAGCTAGCTTTTAAATATATCACAATTAACACAATACTAGTTCCTCATATATAACAAATAACAGTACTTTAAATGATTAATTCTTTTTAAATTCATGAAATTTCTAGATTTATGTTACAACACTGGTATGGTTTAAACACCCTATTAATTGTATGAGATGCTAACAACTAACAAGTAATAAGGACTAAATACACAATTAATTATACAACAATCTCACTCACCTGCATTGATATCTCTCTATTTATCATCAAGGGAGTAATGTAATTTCTGTTTGCACTTGCTCCACCTATTAATAAAAAGAAGAATTTAGTTTTAAAAATTATCAATGCTATTTTTAAAAGTTTATATTATACTTAATAATCAAAAGAGAGCATATTACCTTAGGTTTGTTCCTAATTCCATGCAATATTCGAAGCCAATCACCACCACAAATTAAAGCTTCGACAGTAGACGAACTTAAAGAAGCTCGAAATGAATCGATAACTCTCCCTCTGACGCTAAAGGTTGACTCCGAAGCCACAGTAGATATTGGAATGGCAAGAACATCTGCTGCCATATGGGACAACACTCTATATTTTCAACAATTCAATTTCCACCATTCCAAGGCACAAAATGACATTTTCTATATTTCATCAAGCGCGATACGCACATTTTCTATATTTTTTCTAGCTTCAACTTCCGGATAAATTAAGGGAAAACACATGTTAACACCCATCATTTTGATCCTAGGGTCCAAAACAGAAGCAAGCGACATAACAAGATTACATTGGCTCCAATATTTGTCAAATTTTCCCTTCATCGCTTTTGCCATTTCTTTCATAAAATCAGATTCATCTTGGATAGCTTGATCTAAAACTAGTTTGATTCGAAATACCTCAGCAAGATATAAGTTAGCAGTTGGATATTCACTACCTGAAATAATATTTGTAACAACATTAAATACCTCTGGCAACTTTGAAACTTTTTCAACCTTTTCCCAATCATCATCTGGAAGAGTTGTATAGCTTGGTTCTCGATCTTGAAAACGAGGGAAGACTTCTTTGAACTGCATTGCAACTGACAACATTTGATAGGTGGAGTTCCAACGAGTAGGGCAATCAAGAATTAATTTTTTACCACCAAGCTTTAGTTGTTGAACTATTTGTGAGAATGTTTGCAACCTTGCTTCAGACTGATTGATGAACTTCACACTTTCACGCACGTCTTCAACTATTTTTGCTATTTTCCCAATACCATCTTGAACAAGCAAATTTAGTATATGCGCACAACAACGCACATGAAATAACTTTCCATCTAACACTAATTTCTGGTGCCTTAAAATCAGAACTTTTAACTCTTTCAAACATCTATCGTTGTAATATGCATTATCCACTGACACGCTAAATATTTTATTTTCAATACCCCAATCTTTAAGACATTTGAAGATAGCATCAGCAATATCAACACCACGCTGAGGAGGAGGAACATGAACAAAACTAAGAATGCGTTTCTGCAAAACCCAGTCAGCATCAATGAAATGGCCAGTTAACACCATGTATTCTATCTTCTGATTTTGTGACTTCCATAAATCAGTGGTCAAACAAATCTTATTTACTGTCCTTAAAGTAGACTTCAACTTTTTTCTTTCAGCTTCATAAACAACAATACAATCATTCTTCAATGTCTTCCGACTAATTTTCTCATATGAAATATTAGAACACTTCATCATAAAATGAAAACCTTCTTCCTCAACAATAGTAAATGCATGTTCATGCATCATAATCCAATGTGCGGTGGCTTCTCGTTGTCTTTCATGGTCATATTTACCTCCTGAATTCATTAGTAGTGGTCCAGAAAGCTTCTCATTGCTTTTTGCTGGCTGAAAGTTTATTTTTTATTGTTGTGCTACTAGCTTATTGTAAACATGACATGTTTGATTTAAATGCCTCATCAAATGACTGGTTGATCCACTAGCAACAACAGAATAATTGTTTTTATAGTGTATACATTGCCATTTTTTTCCATTCTTTAATTCCACTTTTTTGAAGTGATCCCAAACTAGAGAAGTTTTCTTCCTCCTGGACTTTTGAATAACAATGTCACTGCTCTCAACATTTTCTTCATTCACAACTTCATTTGCCGGTGTTGATTCATTTGCTAGTGGTTCTTCATTAGTATTTGCATTTAAATCAATGATAGGATTCAATACATTTAAACACTTTTCTCCATCTTTTGGTGGTGATTGTGAATCTCCCAATGATTCAAGTGAGGTACTATATGACATATCTACAATAGAAAAATAAATAAAACCACAAGTTCCATTAAAAAAATCATTAAAATGTTTAAATAGAACATAATAAAAAAATTCTCATAACAGAGTTATATATTTAGTTCAAACAAAGAAAAATAGATTCAGAAAGAACATATACAAAACAAAGAAAATAAATAAAATCCTCATAACAGAGTTATAGTTCATTATATACAGGAAGAACATATTCAACATATTCAGAATACAGTAAAAAATGACAAAGCTACTAAAACAATCAGATGATGAGAATAATAATATTTACCTCTATTGAAAAAATTGTTGAATCTGGAAGAAAGAGTTACAAAAAAATGTCTTCAGAATAGAGAACAAAGACTGAAAATACGTAATATGAAGGATGAAGGTGTTGGTGTAAGCCCTAGAGGCCAATACTTTTGGTACTTGTATCGAATTATTTATTAATAATAAAAGGCTTTTTCTTTATTATGTTTGTTTAATAAAGTCCCTAGAATAGCTAGTCCGTTTAATGTATCAAGTATGACTTAATCATGAGATCACATTAGACATAAGGACACTATTCTTAAAGTATCCGTAGTCAAGCTTTATTGTGAAATGGGATAACATTAAAGCATGAAGACTATTATGTTTAGAGACTGATGATCACATCTCATAGATCATGGATAAAGAGTTATCAAGTCTTAAACATAGGTATGAATATTAAGAGTAATATTTATACCGGATTGACCCGCTATGAGAATACTATATAGAAAGTTATGCAAAGTGTCATAATTTATTCTCATTGTGATAATGGTGTATACCACTCTTTGACCTGAAACCACTATGGACCCTAGATGTGGAGTCGAGTGCTTTATTGTTGATCCAACGTTGTCCGTAACTGGATAACCATAAAGACAGTTGATGGGTACTCCACGAAGCATGCTGAGGGACATGAGTGACCTAGATGGAATTTGCCCATCCTGCATAACAGGATAAATGTCTATGGGCCCAATATTGAACTGGACAAGGATGACACAGTCTATGCCTTGTGTTCAATATAGACATAAGGGCAAAAGGGTAATTATACACATAAGTATTATCACAGAAGGAATTGTCAGATCACATGATATTTTCGTGTCTTGGGTAGCAGTGATGTGTTGCTAGATACCGCTCACTGTTTATTATGTTAAATACATGATTTAATATAATTGTCAATGCCGCGAAAACCTACAGGGTCACACACAAAGGACAGGTTGATGAGAGATAGAGTAACTAAGGAACACCGTAAGGTACGGTGCCCTTAAGTGAATTGTAGAACATCGTAAAGGTACAGTATACTTAAGTAGAATACGAAATATGGTAAGGTACCATGAGCTTAAGTGATTTTGGGCACATTATAAGATATGAGCCAAAATACACTTAAGTGGGCTTTTTAGCTTGAAGCCCACACAAGTGGTTCTATAAATAGAACCCTTGTGCAGAAGCATTCATTGCGGTTGCATTATTTTCGTTTTCTCTCTCTCTCACACTCAAAGCCTTCATTCGTACCAGCTAGCACTGAGATTGAAGGAATCCGTTCGTGTGGACTGAGTAGAGACGTTGTCATCGTTCAACGTTCGTGATCGCTTCGTGGATCTCCATCAAAGGTTTTGATCGTCACAAGAGATCTGCACCAAAGGTTTCAATCGTCACAAGAGGTAAATATTCTATCACTGATCATGACCATTCGTAAGGATCTCTAAAGGAGAAAATTTTAATTTCCGCTGCGTTTTGGATCGCAATTCTCCTTCAGTGGTATCAGAGCCACTTACGAAACCATGACTCGGATAGCTGTTTATTTTCTGTATTAATATGATTAAAAGACAGAATGAATCAATTAATTAAACGAGTAATTAAATTTGGCATCATGAGTGTACGAGTTGGATGATTGATGTTAACTATGCTTTGGAACCGACATTAGTATGGTGAAGCAGCGATACATCGATCGTCCATAGGTCACGCAATTGAGACCGATCAACTTATATATGATATAAGTGTTCCTAATGCAAAGTACGGTATATGTGATATACTGTTTATGTTTCGTTCATTCAAACACTAAATGGTTGTTTTCCTTTGAGCGATCAATGGTCATTTGCTTCGGAATCCGACATTAGTATGGTGAAGCAATGACCTGTTGATCAATCATACTGAATCAACAATCGAGGTGTGTTTGACGGTCTAAAATTGGTGCGTTAGGGTTAGTGACGGCGCAAGGGTTGTGCCGTCAAGGAGTTGTGAATTGAGGGCTTGTTGGAACACGTCTGCTGACTGTTTCAAAGTGCTGGTTTTTTTGGCCGCGTGACGATCGTCATGGACATGTGACGATTGTAACAAGCTGGACGTGACGGTTGTCACGTGCTTTGTGACGGTCATCACATTCATAGATCCAAAATTCTGGCGTTTCTGTTTTTGGCCGCGTGACGTTCGCCATTGGCCTGTGACGGTCGTAACAAGCTGAACGTGACGGTCGTAACATGCTTGTGACGGTCGTCACACTCACAGAGTCAGAATTCTCAGGGTTTTTGTTTTGTGACTGCGCAAGAGTTGTGTTGATGCAAAACAATGTCCATCTCACCAAAGCCCAGCCCACGCTTGGAACAAGGAAAATGGCTGTGACGACCGCCACAAGTACGTGTTGAGCCCGCTGACCGGGCAGCGGACCCCCCGGCTAACTCTGCGTAGTATGATCGGTCGCCGAATTTTTTGGACTTTATTTAATTAAATTATATCGTTATTTGATTCAATTTATTTTATATTATTCGATATTACTCGGTATTTTCTTTTTATTTATTTCAGGTATCATTACTTGAAGCACGTGTGAAAAAGAAAGAAGAGGGGTGCAGAAAGAGGATTTTCTAGGAAAAGCATCTCACCAAAGCCCAGCCCACGCTTGGAACAAGGAAAATGGCTGTGATGACCGCCACAAGTACGTGTCGAGCCCGCTGACCGGGCAGCGGAACCCCCGGCTAACTCTGCGTAGTATGATCGGTCGCCGAATTTTTTGGACTTGATTTAATTAAATTATATCGTTATTTGATTCAATTTATTTTATATTATTCGATATTACTCGGTATTTTCTTTTTATTTATTTCAGGTATCATTACTTGAAGCACGTGTGAAAAAGAAAGAAGAGGGGTGCAGAAAGAGGATTTTCTAGGAAAAGCATCTCACCAAAGCCCAGCCCACGCTTGGAACAAGGAAAATGGCTGTGACGACCGCCACAAGTACGTGTCGAGCCCGCTGACCGGGCAGCGGAACCCCCGGCTAACTCTGCGTAGTATGATCGGTCGCCGAAATTTAATTTGGTTTTAATTAATTAAAGGAATTAGAAATTAATAATAATAATAATGTGTTTATCATTATTGCCTTATGGTGATCAGTTATGGCCTTAGTCTTCCTTCATTTTGTTTTGGGTTTTTTAAATACTGTGTGTCGTGTCTCTCCTTTTAATCTCTTAATGTAACTTCTTTTCTCATCTCAATCCCTCGTATGTAAAACGAGTTTCTTCTGTAATGTAATGTTATGAAGAAAGAGAAGAATTCAATATCAAAGGAGGACAATGTTATGAAGAAAGAGAAGAATTCAATGTCCAAGGAGGACAACCTTAAAGATCTTGCTTGTAGAAGCTTAGATCGTTATTAGGTTAGCTTAGGCTCTCTCATTGGCTTGGGAGAACAATTGCGCTAGGGGCCATAACTGTTTCATTATGTATGTTGATGCATGTGTATGTATGTTGATGCATGTGAATATATGTTGATGCATGTGAGAGACGATTTATATGATAAATAAGCCGGTGAGATCATAACAATTACAATTCCCTCAAATTAAATATTAAGTTTATGCTTTCCAAGTTTTAGCACTCATCAAGACTAGTATCGGATAATGTAGGTTTCGCCTACGCGAGGTGCATGTTTTATATTAGTAAGGTGCGATGGGATAATTGTAATATCCAACTGCTAAGACAATGGGTCAAACTTAACTAAACAAATTATAATAATATTATATATGTTTGCTTTCCAAGTTTTAGCACTCATCAAGACTAGTATCGGATAATGTAGGTTTCGCCTACGCGAGGTGCATGTTCTATATTAGTAAGGTGCGATGGGATAATTGTAATATCCAACTGCTAAGACAATGGGTCAAACATAATTATAATAATATTATATATGTTTAGAAGCAAGAGTTGGGAATGATCCATATGATGGATTGGAATAAGGAGTTATTCACCCAACTGAGATTTTCGAGAGTTGTATGAGATACAATTGGAAGGAGTTCCTACCTAAATAACCTAGTTTTGTGTAATCTGCCTACGCGGACTTAGAACGAAGTGAAATATGGATCTCGACCCACTAGAAAATCTTCCAACGAGATTTTCCGAATCAAATGATGAGGGTCATTTATTTTGAGTAAAATAATGGGAGCATATTTAATTAAAGGCCTAATTAAATATGTCAATGATACTTATATTTTCATTAATCTCAATAAACACCTCTAACAAACATTTTGCGATCAATCCTTGACAAAGATAAATTGTCTGGGACAAATCTCTGGATTGGCACCGAAACCTGAGGATTGTCCTCAAACATAATAGAAAGCTGTATGTCTTGGAGACACCTGTTCCTGAATAGGAACCTCCTAGTTCTGCACCTAAGGCAGAAAGAGATGCTTATAAGAAGCATGTCGATGATGTCAATGAAACTGTTTGTCTCATGCTGGATGTCATGAACTCAGAGTTGCAAAAGCAACATGAGAACATGACACCGTTCAATATGATCAAACACCTGAAGATGCTCTATCAAGAGCAAGCAAGGCATGAAAAGGTTTGAAGTTTCAAAAGCCCTTTTTCAAGGCAAGTTAGCTGAGGAGCCCCTGTAGGTCCCCATGTGCTCAAGATGATTGGGTATATGGAAAACCTTGAAAGATTGGGTTTTCCCCTCGGAAGGGAACTTGCGACTGATTTGATCTTGCAATCGTTGCCAGATGGATTCAGTCAATTTGTCCTAAATTTCAATCTGAATGATATGGACAAATCTCTTCACGAACTGCTAGCCATGTTAAGAACTGCTGAGCAGAATCTGAAGACAAAAGGGAAGTCCATTCTGATGATCAGAAATGAAAAGAGACAGAACAAAAGGCCCACCAAGCAGGGTGATAAAGGGAAGGGCAAGGAAGTTGCCAAACCCAGACCCATTGTTGCTGCTTTGAAGCCTAGTGGAGGCATAACAAAGGCAGGCACATGCTTCCATTGCGGTAAGACTGGACACTGGAAGAGAAACTGCCCAAAGTACTTGGAAGATGATAAAATCTCCATTCACAGGAAAAGGTGAAAGAGCTAATGATCTTTTGCCCCTCATACATACTGATGTATGTGGACCACAGAACATACCAGCCAAAGGAGATTTTCAGTACTTCATCACATTCACTGATGATTTCAGTAGATATGGTTATGTGTATTTAATGAAACACAAATCAGAGTCCTTTGAAAAGTTCAAGGAATTCAAGAATGAAGTACAAAACCAACTAGGTAAGAATATTAAAACTCTTCGATCAGATCGAGGTGGTGAGTATTTAAGCCTAGAGTTTGATGACCATCTGAAAGAGTGTGGGATCCTATCCCAACTTACTCCTCCTGGAACACCCCAATGGAATGGTGTATCTGAGAGAAGAAATCGAACCCTGTTAGACATGGTCCGATCCATGATGAGTCACGCCGATCTTCCAAACTCCTTTTGGGGACATGCACTATTGACAACAACTTACACACTTAACCGCGTTCCATCCAAAAAGGTTGAGAAGACACCATATGAGATATGGAGTGGTAAGAAACCACATATGCCTTACATGAAGATTTGGGGTTGCGAGGTTTATGTGAAACGACAAATTTCATCTAAGCTTGAGCCCAAATCTGAAAAATACTTATTTGTGGGGTATCCTAAAGAAACAAGAGGGTATTACTTCTACAATCCTTCTGAGGGAAAAGTTTTTGTCGCTCGAACTGGAGTTTTCCTAGAAAAGGATTTTATTTCCAAAGGAACCAGTGGGAGGAAAGTAGAGCTTGAAGAAATTCAAGAATCATAAAGTATAGATACACCTATGGAGGAATTAGAGCAGGAAACACAAGAAGTTGTGGAAGAGCAACCTGCTCAAGTAGAACAAGACCAGCATAGGTCAAGCAGGATACGTCAACTACCTGAGAGATATGGATATCTCATAACTGATCAAGGTGATGTATTACTCATGGATCAAGATGAGCCTGTGACCTACCAAGAGGCCATAACTGGTCCTGAGTCTGAGAAGTGGCTAGAAGCCATGAAATCTGAAATGGATTCCATGTACACAAACCAAGTTTGGACCTTGGTAGAGCCTCTTGTAGGAGTTAACCCTATAGGATGCAAGTGGGTCTTCAAAAAGAAGACTGACATGGATGGTAAGGTACATACCTATAAGGCAAGACTGGTTGCAAAAGGATATAAACAAATTCATGGGATTGACTATGATGAAACCTTTTCACCAGTTGCAATGCTTAAATCTGTTTGGATTTTACTTGCTATCGCTGCATATCATAATTATGAAATATGGCAGATGGATGTCAAAACTGCTTTCCTTAATGGAAATCTTCTTGAGGATGTGTACATGACACAGCCTGAAGGATTTGACATACCAGAGGAAGCCCAAAAGATATGTAAGTTACAAAGATCAATCTATGGATTGAAGCAAGCTTCCAGAAGCTGGAATCTTCATTTTGATGAAACAGTAAAACAATATGGATTCATCAAGAACGAAGATGAGCCTTGTGTCTACAAGAAGGTTAGTGGGAGCATGATCGTTTTCCTGGTATTATATGTAGATGACATATTACTCATTGGAAACGATATCCCCACCCTACAACAAGTAAAGTCTTGGTTGGGGAAATGCTTTTCTATGAAGGACCTAGGTAAAGCAGCCTATATATTAGGAATCAGAATCTATAGAGATAGATCACAAGATTGCTTGGCCTAAGTCAGAGTACATACATAGACAAAGTGTTGAGACGCTTTAATATGCATGATTCCAAGAAAGGATTCATACCTATGCAACATGACCTGTGTCTATCAAAAACACAATCCCCTTTAACTAAGGAAGAAAGGGATCGCATGAATAAGATTCCATATGCATCTGCAATAGAATCTATCATGTATGCCATGTTATGTACTCGACCAGATGTCTCGTATGCTTTAAGTGCAACGAGTAGGTACCAATCTGATCCTGGTGATGCTCACTAGGTAGCTGTCAAGAATATCCTTAAGTATTTAAGAAGGACTAAGGACTCATTCTTGATATATGGAGGTCAGGAAGAGTTGGTTGTAATTGGATACACCGATGTTAGCTTCCAAACAGATAAGGATAACTTTAGATCGCAATCTGATTATGTGTTTTGCTTAAACGGTGGCGCTGTGAGCTGGAAAAGTTCAAAGCAAGATACAATTGCTGATTCTACAACCGAGGCCGAGTATATTGCTGCCTCAAGTGCAGCAAAGGAAGCTGTTTGGATCAAAAAGTTCATCAGTGAACTTGGCATAGTTCCTAGCGTTGTGGATCCCATTGGTCTCTACTGTGATAACAATGGTGCTATCGCACAAGCCAAGGAGCCTAGATCTCACCAACGATCCAAACACATACTTAGGCGTTATCATCTCATTCGAGAGATAATAGATAGAGAAGATATGAAAATATACAGAGTACCTACACTTGACAATATTGCTGACCCACTGACAAAGCCTCTTGCGCAGTAGAAGCATGATGGTCATACTAGATCAATGGGTATTAAGGGTATGCTTGATTGGCTCTAGTGCTAGTGGGAGATTGTTGGTGTAAGCCCTAGAGGCCAATACTTTTGGTACTTATATCGAATTATTTATTAATAATAAAAGGCTTTTTCTGTATTATGTTTGTTTAATAAAGTCCCTAGAATAGCTAGTCCGTTTAATGTATCAAGTATGACTTAATCATGAGATCACATTAGACATAAGGACACTATTCTTAAAGTATCCGTAGTCAAGCTTTATTGTGAAGTGGGATAACATTAAAGCATGAAGACTATTATATTTAGAGACTGATGATCACATCTCATGGATCATGGATAAAGAGTTATCAAGTCTTAAACATATGTATGAATATTAAGAGTAATATTTATACCGGATTGACCCTGTCATGCCCCAAAATTTACCCATTAATCTTGCAAAACATTTCTCGAAGCACTCCGACTTGTTCTGCAAGACACTGACCTTAATGGAACAAAAGCCCAGCTCACAAATGGCCCAATTCAGAAAATGGCCCAAACTAGCCTGCTCGCTAGGCGAGTAATTCCTTCGCCTAACGAACACTTCGTTATGACACTCGCCCCAGCGAAGCATCAGATCCAGTAAAAGCCCAAACTAGCTTGCTCGCTAGGCGAGCAACTCCTTCGCCTAGCGAAGCTTGCGAATATCAGAATTTCTGGGCTTCATTCTGAGCCCATTAGGTCACAACAAGAGCATTATAAATAGCCAAGCTTCAGTAACGAAAAGGAGGAGGAAACAGAGGAAGACGGACGAAAACCCTGGAACAGAAACCCTGGAGGCTACTTTAGAGAGTTCCGAGTGAAGAAACCCTGAAGGCCGCTCCTCCGCTCCGAAGCTACCGCCGCCTAACTCCATCCGATACCAAAAGTGATCAGTCTCTCCAACATAGCAGCTTAGTTGCAAAACAGGTTTGCGCATCACTATTGTTGTATGCTTTTAATCGGTCATCTATATATATATATATAAAGCATCATGATTGGAGTTTCGAATATGTAATTTGATTTCACATGCGAATTTAAATATGCTTGAATATCATGAATGTTTGTCCATGCTATTCCTGTAATCAAGTGCCATACAAGTTCAGGTTTTCGGAGGTCATGCTGCTGTAAAACTCCAAACCCGTGGCCGCTCGCTAGCACATCGCTAAGCGAGCCTGTAGCGAGCATTCGCTGAGCCTTCGCCAGGCGAAGCAGAGGCGAACGGGACAGTGGCTGCTTTGTTTCTTTTCTATTATGCATTATGTCTGTCTAACCAAGACTTATTATAATTCGGCATCATTTGGCCTGAGATTATGACTGTGGTATTGTAGTGAAATTTTCAATTGTACTTTACTTTGATGCTCTAACCCGTGTGTTGAATTGTGCAAAGGTTTACATATTCCCGAGGAAACGGCCGGCTAGGTATTCCACCTTATGTGTGGGATATCCCTATGGAGATGGATTCTGAATTACTTAATTTTAATGTGGAGATTCATCCTAAATTCTCTAGTTGATTTTAATGTATTGATTTCATCGATATTAATGTGGACCTAATTACCTAATTGATTACGGCTATATAATTAATTGTAAAACTTTGCCTTTGAATAAGTGATCTTGGACCTCTCTTTGTTACCCTCCGATTACGGTATTACGGTCATGCCCCGCGAATATGGGGATACACTTAGCAAAGACCCTTCGGTTAAATCATCATAGTCCCTCGAATGTTGCCTTTGTCCCTCGATGACCCTTCGGTGTAGCCTACGGTTAAATGATGATCGTCCCTTCGAATGCTAAGGTATCTTCACAACTGTTGCCTTCAATGACCAATCGATGACCAATCGATGACCCTTCGATGACCCTTCTACATCCAAAGGATAAAACTGCTTACTTCTCAATAGTAAGGACAGTTTTACCCTCATAAGGATAGGAAATGCCCGGAAAGACCTCGGATAGGTATAACTCTTAATTGCTTATTCACAATTTAAAACTACTTTTCACACCTTACACCTTTCAAAACCTCCATTAGAAAATCACCACTTGGCATACATTCGCACTAGAATCATTGCCAAGTTATATTTTTCTAAACTATTTTCAAAACTAAACGAGATAACCACTTTGTATACATTCATTCAAGAATCATTACAAAGTTAAATTCTCCTTTTCAAAACATTTCCTACACATTTCTCAACCACTTTTTCAAACTAGAAAAACATAAATGATTGAGCAATTAAGAGCCCATGGATAACCATGGATACAAAGGGTGCTAACACCTTCCCTTTGTATAATGTACCTCCCGAACCTAAGAATCTAAATTAAGGTCTTTCCTGTTCTTTTCCACCTTTCCTTATTGGATAAAAGAAAAGTCGGTGGCGACTCTTGCTAACCGCGACATTACGATTAAAAAACACAAAAAGTCAGTTCACCATATGACAGAACTGGCGACTCTGCTGGGGATTTACAAAGAGAGGTCACCTTAAAAATCATTTATGTTTTAAACTGTTCCTTCTTTTGAGGGTATTTTATGCTTGAGTGAAAGATCCTACACCCGGATCTAGTGTACCTTAGGTAAGTAGCAATAGATCATCGCGACTATCCGGCGTATACTGGAATGGTTAAAATGATGGCTACGGTTAATGTGACACTTTGGATGTCCTGATGTTCCTCATGTTTACTTGAGGAAAAATTTGGCATTCGCGTGGTGTCATCAAAGCATTAACCAGACCTTTAGAACCCTAATTGACTCATCCTAGCCATTAGAAAGTAGTGAGATAACTGACTTCGGTTCCGACTGGGGTTGGTTGAGACTCGATACTACACTCTTTGAGATTGGACTTTAGGGAAGCTTTGGTCAACCACTTGGCGTTGCACTGAAGTGGACTTAAAGAAAGGTCGATGATCTGAGATCCTTCTAGAACCCGGTTACTATTCTAGGACAGGTTGAACCAACCAAACTTCAGTGGGGAGGGTACTTACCTATGGAACTCATGCAAGCCTTAAAACTTAGGAATGATGGTTGTGTGACTTGCTTGTGCTTGTTATTTACTTAACATCATAACATCATCATAACATCATGACATTGAACTAACCATTTCGAGGACTTAGGGATTTAACTTTGCTCTATTTTGTAAAAAAAAAAAAAAAAGTTTCCTTTTTTGGTAGTTTATGCAAAGTTAAATTCCAAAAGTCCTTGAAAACATTTCATACATTGCATAGCATAACATTGCATAACAGGTGTTCTAAAGGGATCAATGTTCTCACGGTTTTCATGCAAAACAGAAAAATGGACCTCGGACAGACTGTCAAAGATCTCCATGCTCAGAATGCTCAACTCCAGGAGATGATCTTGAACTTATCCAAGGGGCAGGAAGAACTGAAGGCTCTCTTGCTCGAGAAGAAAAAAGACAAGAAATCTGTGAGGCACATTAACCCGGGAAGAAGGCAGTTTACGAAGATCAATATGACTTTAGCACAAGCACTGCAGGGTATGCTAAAAGCAAATTTAATTACCCTCAGAGATCCTCCTGCAAGACCCAACACTACTTCTCCTAGTTATAATCCCAACGCCAGGTGTGCGTATCACTCCGATAGCCCCGGGCATAATACAAACGATTGTTGGTCGTTGAAGAATAAAATTCAGGATATGATCGACGCCGGAGAATTTGAATTGGATCCGCCTGAGACTCCTAAGGTCATCGCTGCCCCCCTGCCTAATCATGACAAGACTGTCAACGCTGTGGAAGATGCTGACAGCGATTGCGACCTGGATAGCTGGATTTTCCCAACAATTGGTGACGGACTCAATAATTGGAAGGCTGAAGACACTATCCCGATTTCCTTTAGTCAGGAGTAATGGTTATTGCCTATTTTAGTGTTGCAACTTTTTAGTTTTTACAATTGAACTTCTTAAAGCATTGTGTCTATGCCCGGGGCACAGTAGCTAATTTGTTAAGGGTTTTGTCATTTCATAAGCATATTCACATTCAATAAATCAATGGACCTTGTTGCATTCAAATATTGCGCTCTTTATCTTTCCTGTCATCTTTTAAACAAGCTATGTTTTCTTACACACACTCACGTAACGAATTGCAGATCCATACCCACTCTGGATCCTGTTGATAATAGTTCTACTACTGTTCATTATGACTTTGAAAATCCGATCTACCAAGCCGAGGATGGAAGTGAGGAAGATTGTGAAGTACCTGGAGAGCTTGCCAGACTGTTACTGCAAGAAGAAAGGACTATACAGCCGCACGAAGAGTCGATCGAAATTGTAAATCTGGGTACCGAAGTAGACAAGAAAGAAGTCAAAATAGGAGCAGGCTTGGAAAACAGTGTCAAAAGAAGGTTGATTCAGATGTTACATGACTATGTAGAGATTTTTGCTTGGTCTTATGACGACATGCCAGGACTGGATACTGATATAGTAGTACATCGGCTGCCAACGAGGGAAGATTGTCGTCCTGTTAAGCAAAAGGTTCGTCGCATGCGTCCTGAAATGTCTGAGAAAATCAAAGCCGAGGTTATGAAACAATTTGATGCAGGTTTTCTGGCTGTTACTTCTTATCCTCAATGGGTTGCTAATGTGGTACCAGTGCCGAAGAAGGATGGCAAAATGCGAATGTGTGTAGACTACAGAGATTTGAATAAAGCGAGTCCCAAAGACGACTTTCCACTTCCGCACATTGATGTTCTGGTAGATAACACCGCTCAACACAAGGTATTCTCATTCATGGATGGATTCTTAGGTTATAGCCAGATTAAGATGGCGCCTGAGGACATGGAGAAAACTACGTTTGTAACGCAATGGGGCACGTTCTGTTATAAAGTAATGCCATTTGGTTTAAAGAATGCAGGGGCAACGTACCAGCGTGCTATGGTGGTTTTGTTCCATGATATGGTCCATCATGAAATAGAAGTGTATGTGGATGACATGATAGCCAGATCTCATACTGAGGGAGAGCATCTCGATCATTTATACAAATTGTTCGAGAGGTTGAAGAAATACAAGTTGAGGTTGAACCCGAACAAATGCACCTTTGGAGTAAGATCCGGCAAACTCTTGGGCTTTATTGTCAGTGGTAAAGGGATTGAGGTTGACCCGGATAAGGTGAGGGCTATTCAAAAATGCCAGTTCCCCGTACAGATAAAAAAGTCAGAGGGTTCTTGGGACGCTTGAACTACATTGCCCGATTTATCTCCCACTTGACTGCTACCTGCAAACCCATCTTCAAATTACTAAAAAAGAAAAATCAAGAGATGGTATGGAATGATGAATGACAAAATCAAGAAGTATCTCCAAGAACCTCCAATTCTGATACCACCAGTGGAAGAAAGACCTCTCATCATGTATTTGACCGTGTTAGAAAATTCAATGAAGTGTGTGTTGGGGCAACACGACGAGTCTGGTCGAAAAGAGCATGCCATATACTGCCTTAGCAAAAGGTACCGACTGTGAAACAAGATACTCACAGCTCGAGAAAGCTTGCTGTGCTTTGGCTTGGGCTGCTCGCCGACTAAGACAGTATATGTTGAATCATACCACTTTATTGACTTCTAAGATGGATTCTATCAAATATCTATTTGAGAAACCTGCTGTCTCCTGAAAGAGTTATCACTGACAATGGTACTAATTTGAACAACAAGATGATTACTGAACTCTGCACGCAGTTCAAAATAAAACACCATAACTCTTCTCCGTACCGGCCAAAGATGAACGGCACCGTGGAGGCTGCTAATAAGAGTATCAAGAAGATCATACAAAAGATGACAGTAACGTACAAAGACTGGCATGAGATGTTACCATTCGCTCTCCACGGTTATCGCACTTCAGTGCGCACTTCGACAGGGGCAACTCCGTTCTCTTTAGTCTATGGAATGAAAGCCATCTTACCAGTGGAAGTTCAGATTCCCTCTCTAAGAATCATGAAAGAGGCGGGCTTAGATGAAGATGAACGGATTCAGACTCGACTCGATCAGATAAATTTGATTGAAGAGACTCGCGGCTGTTTGTCATAGGCAGATATACCAGAAGCGCATGATCCAGGCATTTAACAAAAAGGTCAAGAGACAGGTATATCAAATTGGCGACTTGGTGATCAAGCGTATCATTCTACCGCAACGTGATCCTAGAGGTAAATGGACTCCCACATACGAAGGGCCATTTATGGTTAAGAAGATATTCTCTGGTGGAGCCATGATACTTGCTACAATGGACGGCGAAGATTTCCCGCATCCTGTGAACGCGGACATAGTTAAAAAATACCACGCATAAAAGAGACCCGCTAGGTCGACGTATCTAGGCAAAAGTAAGGGCATCCCGACAAACCAAAAAGGTTCGGGCAAAAATTAGGGATAAACATATAAAAACGTACACCCGGCAAGTCGAAAACCTGAAAAGGCGGCTTGGGCAAAAAAGGGTATCCTGGTGGACTGAAAACCGGAAAAGGCGGTCCAGGCAAAAATTAGGGATTAAAGCGTAAGACTATGTCCCGTTCTCAGTCAGCTTCAACCAAGTTCCAAGGACTGAACAAGCCAATCACTTCTATCCGACAACAGGAGATGAGACGCTTGAAGACATAATGACAGTAGTGGAATTAAAATCAATAGGACCTTTTCTGCATAGCTTTCTCTTTGTTTTCTTGACGATTTCCTCTTACTAGGATTTCTGTCTCCTTGTACACAAATTGCCTGTTTACAGGCCCTCTTTCAAAATCAATACAATTTCATTTCCAAAAAGATGCTTTTGTTTTACCTTTTCTGTTTTGTTTGCGTAAACGTCCATTGATTTACTTTGAATTGATTTATGCATTTGAATATGATCAATGTTTACCAAAAATGCATGCCTAGAATAGTAATAGCAATTACTACACGACTTCAAGATCGAGGAGAAGGTCTAATCACGCTTCCCAATGAATTCGTTGCTAATTCGATTCCCCGGCAACGCCAGTTATTCCCCAGAAGAACTTGGCATCACTAGACTGGTCATCTCTTCTACCCCCAACCAGGCTCTGTTGAATATCTCTGCCATCAGATAAAAGTCAAATACCCCTAGCTAAGGAAGGATCATCAATACAAATATCTCCGACCAGAAGACTGAGATTTATTTCCCCAGTAGAGTCCCCTGGAAGAACGTTTCAGACACATAGTGCATTCATTACATCATTTCACATCACATACCTACATACAATTTTCATTCCGCATCATATACATTACATCATTTCATAACATATACATGTATACAATGCTCTCATTTATTCCAGACGCATAATTCACTCATTACATCATTTCACAGCACACGCATGCATACAACATTTGCATCTCATGCATCATGACATGGCATGAAGCTAACTTTATTTTTCAGGTTAATTATCCTCTTGATACAATCAAAACAAAGGTCCATTCAGACGGACAGCTTTATCAATTACATTCAGGATTCAACTACATCTTTCAGATATACTCCATGTCAACATTCATTCTGACATCCTCCTAACGATGGCATCTATAAGCTCATCCCAGACATTTATCGCAAATACAGCATACACAAATACTATCAGATTCAGTCTAACGTACGGTTCGTTCTGATTCAGCCCAACGTATGACTCCTTCAACTCAGATACGATATAGCGTACGATCCACCCTGACCTTCAATAACTCAAATACGGTATAATGTACGATCCAGTTAGACCTTCATATCCTCAGATGCTACCTAGTGTACGGTACATTTCTGAAGTGTAGTCTAGCATATGACTACCCCCTTTTATAATCAGATTCAGCCTAATGGATGGCTCATTCTGCTCAGATGCGGTTTAATGTACGACCCAGTTAGACCTTCATCTCCTCAGATGCTACCTAGTGTACGGTACATTTCTGAAGTGTAGTCTAGCATATGACTACCCCCTTTTATAATCAGATTCAGCCTAATGGATGGCTCATTCTGCTCAGATGCGGTTTAATGTACGACCCAGTTAGACCTTCATCTCCTCAGATGCTACCTAGTGTACGGTACATTTCTGAAGTGTAGTCTAGCATATGACTACCCCCTTTTATAATCAGATTCAGCCTAATGGACGGCTCATTCTGCTCAGATGCGGTTTAATGTACGACCCAGTTAGACCTTCATCTCCTCAGATGCTACCTAGTGTACGGTACATTTCTGAAGTGTAGTCTAGCATATGACTACCCCCTTTTATAATCAAATTCAGCCTAATGGACGGCTCATTCTGCTCAGATGCGGTTTAATGTACGACCCAGTTAGACCTTCATCCACTCAGATGCTACCTAGTGTACGGTACATTTCTGAAGTGTAGTCTAGCATACGACTACCCCCTTTCATCGTCAGATTCAGCCTAATGGACGGCTCATTCTGCTCAGATACGGTTTAATGTACGACCCAGTTAGACCTTCATCTCCTCAGATGCTACCTAGTGTACGGTACATTTCTGAAGTGTAGTCTAGCGTACGACTACCCCCTTTCATCATCAGACACAGCCTAACGGACGACTCATCCTGCAACTCCAATACGGTCTAGCATAAGACCCATTTGGATCTTCAACTCAGATACGATCTAGCATACGATTCGGTCTGATCTTCTATCCCCAGTGAAATCACCCGCTTAATGGAGGTTTCGTTCTGCAACTCAGAGACGATCTAGCGTACGATCCATTCTGATTTTTCATCCTCAGCGAAGTCATCCGCCCGATGAACAACTCACTCTGGTATTCAGATGCGGTCTAGCGTATGATCCATTCTGATCCCTTATCCCCAGCAGCGTATAACACACTCTGACTCCCCAACGAAGTCGACAACATACTGGATAACTCACTATACGGGCTAGCGTATGACCCGGTACGACATCCATGTCTTCAGATATCGTCTAATGTACGACGCACTCTGAAGCTCTCATCATTAAATTCCCTGGATGGCATCTTTAATCCCATCTCCATCAAGACTAGCTCCTGATTGACAAGCGCAAATTTTTTGGGCATTCTAGTGTTCAATAATCTTCCACCTCCAAACCACGAATGGCATACATGCCATCCTAACTCTCTCGGTTCAAGAATATTGAACAGGGGCAGCTGTCATGCCCCAAAATTTGCCCATTAATCTTGCAAAACATTTCTCAAAGCACTCCGACTTGTTCTGCAAGACACTGACCTTAATGGAACAAAAGCCCAGCTCACAAATGGCCCAATTCAGAAAATGGCCCAAACTAGCCTGCTCGCTAGGCGAGTAATTCCTTCGCCTAACGAACACTTCGTTATGACACTCGCCCCAGCGAAGCATCAGATCCAGTAAAAGCCCAAACTAGCTTGCTCGCTAGGCGAGCAACTCCTTCGCCTAGCGAAGCTTGCGAATATCAGAATTTCTGGGCTTCATTCTGAGCCCATTAGGTCACAACAAGAGCATTATAAATAGCCAAGCTTCAGTAACGAAAAGGAGGAGGAAACAGAGGAAGACGAACGAAAACCCTGGAACAGAAACCTTGGAGGCTACTTTAGAGAGTTCCGAGTGAAGAAACCCTGAAGGCCGCTCCTCCGCTCCGAAGCTACCGCCGCCTAACTCCATCCGATACCAAAAGTGATCAGTCTCTCCAACATAGCAGCTTAGTTGCAAAACAGGTTTGCGCATCACTATTGTTTTATGCTTTTAATCGGTCATCTCTATATATATAAAGCATCATGATTGGAGTTTCGAATATGTAATTTGATTTCACATGCGAATTTAAATATGCTTGAATATCATGAATGTTTGTCCATGCTATTCCTGTAATCAAGTGCCATACAAGTTCAGGTTTTCGGAGGTCATGCTGCTGTAAAACTCCAAACCCGTGGCCGCTCGCTAGCACATCGCTAAGCGAGCCTGTAGCGAGCATTCGCTGAGCCTTCGCCAGGCGAAGCAGAGGCGAACGGGACAGTGGCTGCTTTGTTTCTTTTCTATTATGCATTATGTCTGTCTAACCAAGACTTATTATAATTCGGCATCATTTGGCCTGAGATTATGACTGTGGTGTTGTAGTGAAATTTTCAATTGTACTTTACTTTGATGCTCTAACCCGTGTGTTGAATTGTGCAAAGGTTTACATATTCCCGAGGAAACGGCCGGCTAGGTATTCCACCTTATGTGTGGGATATCCCTATGGAGATGGATTCTGAATTACTTAATTTTAATGTGGAGATTCATCCTAAATTCTCTAGTTGATTTTAATGTATTGATTTCATCGATATTAATGTGGACCTAATTACCTAATTGATTACGGCTATATAATTAATTGTAAAACTTTGCCTTTGAATAAGTGATCTTGGACCTCTCTTTGTTACCCTCCGATTACGGTATTACGGTCATGCCCCGCGAATATGGGGATACACTTAGCAAAGACCCTTCGGTTAAATCATCATAGTCCCTCGAATGTTGCCTTTGTCCCTCGATGACCCTTCGGTGTAGCCTACGGTT
The DNA here is from genome assembly GCF_024323335.1 of Lathyrus oleraceus. Lineage (NCBI taxonomy): Eukaryota > Viridiplantae > Streptophyta > Magnoliopsida > Fabales > Fabaceae > Lathyrus > Lathyrus oleraceus. The sequence continues at coordinate 412,051,225 of NC_066581.1, forward strand.
AAATGATGATCGTCCCTTCGAATGCTAAGGTATCTTCACAACTCTTGCCTTCAATGACCAATCGATGACCAATCGATGACCCTTCGATGACCCTTCTACATCCAAAGGATAAAACTGCTTACTTCTCAATAGTAAGGACAATTTTACCCTCATAAGGATAGGAAATGCCCGGAAAGACCTCGGATAGGTATAACTCTTAATTGCTTATTCACAATTTAAAACTACTTTTCACACCTTACACCTTTCAAAACCTCCATTAGAAAATCACCACTTGGCATACATTCGCACTAGAATCATTGCCAAGTTATATTTTTCTAAACTATTTTCAAAACTAAACGAGATAACCACTTTGTATACATTCATTCAAGAATCATTACAAAGTTAAATTCTCCTTTTCAAAACATTTCCTACACATTTCTCAACCACTTTTTCAAACTAGAAAAACATAAATGATTGAGCAATTAAGAGCCCATGGATAACCATGGATACAAAGGGTGCTAACACCTTCCCTTTGTATAATGTACCTCCCGAACCTAAGAATCTAAATTAAGGTCTTTCCTGTTCTTTTCCACCTTTCCTTATTGGATAAAAGAAAAGTCGGTGGCGACTCTTGCTAACCGCGACATTACGATTAAAAAACACAAAAAGTCAGTTCACCGTATGACAGACCCGCTATGAGAATACTATATAGAAAGTTATGCAAAGTGTCATAAGTTATTCTCATGGTGATAATGGTGTATACCACTCTTCGACCTGAAACCACTATGGACCCTAGATGTGGAGTCAAGTGCTTTATTGCTGATCCAACGTTGTCCGTAACTGGATAACCATAAAGACAATTGATAGGTACTCCACGAAGCATGCTGAGGGACATGAGTGACCTAGATGGAATTTGCCCATCCTACATAACAGGATAAATGTCTATGTGCCCAATATTGAACTGGACAAGGATGACACGGTCTATGCCTTGTGTTCAATATAGAAATAAGGGCAAAAGGGTAATTATATACATAAGTATTATCACAGAAGGAATTGTCAGATCACATGACATTTTCGTGTCTTGGGTAGCAGTGATGTGTTGCTAGATACCGCTCACTGTTTATTATGTTAAATACATGATTTAATATAATTGCCAATGCCGCGAAAACCTACAGGGTCACACACAAAGGACGAATTGATGAGAGATAGAGTAACTAAGGAACACCGTAAGGTACGGTGCCCTTAAGTGAATTGTAGAACATCGTAAAGGTACGATGTACTTAAGTAGAATACGAAATATGGTAAGGTACCATGAGCTTAAGTGATTTTGGACATATTATAAGATATGGGCCAAAATATACTTAAGTGGGCTTTTTAGCTTGAAGCCCACACAAGTGGTTCTATAAATAGAACCCTTGTGCAGAAGCATTCATTGCGGTTGCATTATTTTCGTTCTCTCTCTCTCTCTCTCTCTCTCTCTCTCTCACTCAAAGCCTTCATTCGTATCAGCTAGCACTGAGATTGAAGGAATCCGTTCGTGTGGACTGAGTAGAGACGTTGTCATCGTTCAACGTTCGTGATCGCTCCGTGGATCTCCATCAAAGGTTTTGATCGTCACAAGAGATTTGCACCAAAGGTTTCAATCGTCACAAGAGGTAAATATTCTATCACTGATCATGACCATTCGTAAGGATCTCTAAAGGAGAAAATTTTAATTTCCGCTGCGTTTTGGATCGCAATTCTCCTTCAGAAGGAAGTTCTCTAAAACCTAAAATCTAAAAAGGAATACTAAAGGTTTTGCTTTTGGAAAATGCAATACTAATAAATGGGCATATTTAAAATCTTAAAAATAGTTAATAATAATAATAAAGTCAAAAATAATATAAAAGGATACAAATTAAATCATATAAATGGTACAATATTTAAAAAACGTTATTTTTAAAGTGGTAGTTTAAAAAACAAATTTAGAAGTAGTTTAAAATGGCACTTTAAAATTAAAAGTCATGATGCATTATGTTTTTTTTTTGAGTTAAAAGTATTTTACTTTGTATAAAAAAATGTCACAAGTAGTTTTTAAAATATTTAATTTGATAAATTAAAAGGTTAAAATCTATACATTATTTTTTTAAATGATACTATTGAGATATATGATTTAAAAATATTATATATATATATATATATATATATATATATATATATATATATATATATATATATATATATATATATATATATATATATATATATATATATATATATATATATATATATATATATATATATAACCGAGTCGACTCATGAAACTAACGAGTCGAACTATACATAGCTCAAGTTCAGCACATTACGAACTTAGTTTTGAGCTCAAGTTCGACTCATTTGGTTCATGAACCAAGTCCAACGAATTAATTATCGAATCGAGTCTCGAACTATTTTCGAGTTGGTTTGGTTCATTTCCAGCCCTAATCGCGATAATATTTTTTTGGGCGCTTTTTTTTTGGTATTTACTAAAAAATATTACACAACAGTTGCAGGTACCAACCATGGTCACCTACAATTTTATTTATATTTATTTTTAAGTCACTTTTCACTATAGTTGGAACTTCCAACCATCGTGAAAAGTGGGGTCTGGTCATGAGTTCGAATCCTCACACCTATGATTTTATTTTTATTTATTTATTAAAAGACATACAACAATGGTTGTTTAAAGTAACTGTTATGATAGAACCCTTGAAGCCCACTTAAGTGGGCTTTTTAGCTTGAAGCCCACACAAGTGGTTCTATAAATAGAACCCTTGTGCAGAAGCATTCATTGCGGTTGCATTATTTTCGTTTTCTCTTTCTCTCTCTCACACTCAAAGCCTTCATTCGTACCAGCTAGCACTGAGATTGAAGGAATCCGTTCGTGTGGACTGAGTTGCAGGTACCAACCATGGTCACCTACAATTTTATTTATATTTATTTTTAAGTCACTTTTCACTATAGTTGGAACTTCCAACCATCGTGAAAAGTGGGGTCTGGTCATGAGTTCGAATCCTCACACCTATGATTTTATTTTTATTTATTTATTAAAAGACATACAACAACAATTGTTTAAAGTAACTGTTGTCATATGTACAATTTTTTTTATTAAATTAAGTGTGTTTATTGATTTTCTTCACCGTTCTTAAACCAATCTTTTCTGTCAATTTAGTGAGTATTAGCGTTCAAGACACTATCATTAGTGATCCACGTAAAACCTAAAACTTAGATGAACTTCTAACTTAGACGAACTTCATCTTCTACCTCCAAGCATCTTCTTCCATTTACGACTCTCTATTTCTCCATCAAACCAAACTCAAAAACATCATTTCTTTCATAAACAAAACTCAAAAACACCACTTCTTTAATTAATAAATTTCAGAACTCCATCACCTATTCTCCAACTTGAATGAGACAGGGGAAATATGGATTCAAGTTAGCAATGTTAGTTGTTTTTGTTCTTGTTGTTGTTGTTGTTATTGTTCTTTTTGTTGTTGTTGTTGTTGTTCTTATTGTTGTAGTTATTATTGTTCTTCTTCTTCTTCTTCTTTTTCTTCTTGTAGTTCTTGTTGTTGTTGTTGTTGTTGTTGTTGTTGTTCTTATAATAGTTCATGTTGTTCTTGTATTTGTTCTTCTTATTCTTCTTCTTCTTGTTGTTCTACTGTTGCATTTTTTATATTAAAAGACATACAACAACGGTTGTTTGAAGTAACCGTTGTGATAGGGTGAAACATATAATAATGGTTGTTTAAAGTAACCGTCGTGGTAGATATCACGCGACTTGAATTATAATCACGATTGCACGACCGTGGTGGAAAGCGTTATACATACAATCACACATTACCTCACAACGGTTGGTCTAGCATGGTGATATCCCTTTTCCAAACGTTATGATAGGTATTTTCTGTAATAGTGGAGTAAATAAGTTCTTCCCTATCCTATGAAAGTGTCTGATTAAGGTGATATAATATTCTACCACAATGTCCCAACAATGTGTCACCTTTATGTTAGAACTTTCAAGTAATAAAGCCCCAAAGATCTCTTCCTTCGTCAATCTCCGATTCTATCACGTCAAAATCCCAAACATATCCAACTTCCATAAATATCATAATCCCAACATATCCAACTTCAATAAATGTAACATACATATGTAAAATATAATAATCATAATCATCATCATCAATATTCAATATTAAATATCACGCATCCCATATATATGGAATTATCATTATCAATATTATCATAATAAAAATTCCTAATGATCAATTGAATCATAAATAACCAATTAGATTTTTGTACAAACCTAATCGACTAATTATCTTGTCTAATTGATTAATCATAAATAACTCATTACTTAATTAATTAACTCAAATTACTAATATTTGATACTTGATTTAGAAATATTTGATTTTTTTTTCAAATTTTCACAAACCTATTCGATTAGGATATACCACTTAGTTAACACTAAATAATTTGGTTTAAATGGTTGAACCATGAATTAAACCTCTGTCTGTTGTGTTTCTACAACAAAATTGTTTGGCTTTAAAATCGAGACAACAATTCAAAAACAAGTAAAAATAGGTAAACCAACAATATCCGAACATGAACTAATTTGCAAACTACACGTGAATGAGGCAAATTCTAATGGATTAACTGTGTATTGGTTTCACAAAGCTATTTTATTCTTTTATTTAACGTATATCATATTGTTTCTTTCACGGTTAGAAGTGAGACTAAAAAATATCTTGTAAATCATAACTTTCATATTCTAGCATTTTTTCTTAATTTAACCTTTATGTGTCGCCAAATTTTTATCTTTATATTTACTTTTAATCTTTTGTTCATAGTTTATACTCACTAGTTACCCTATTTGATTTATTTTAACTTTTAAATATTTATATAAATGTTAATTGGTGCACCAAGGACACAAGTTAAGAGATAAATATAATAAAAAATTATTGGAAATTGTATCTTAAATTTAATACAATTTTGTAATTATTGTTTTTTTTTAATAATTTTTATTTATTTATGAATTTTTTAACATATGTCCTGGAGTACAAGTTAGCATTATCCATATATATATATATATATATATATATATATATATATATATATATATATATATATATATATATATATATATAACAAAAATGAAAGAGGTGGATAAAGTTAGAGAAAAATAAATACGAAATGGTAAAAAAAAAAATATATTTTGTCAAAAAAACTTAAAAGGTAATATATGTTAAATATAAAAGTTGCGATTGAACTTTGATCCTTGAAATTCTACCTACATAGATTTTCGATTTAATCTCTTTTCCAATGTTAAGTATTTTGCAATTTAACATAAACATAGCAACTAATTAAAAAACAAAAGAATTATAATTAATATTTGATGATTGACTAATTAAGTAACAATTCAATTAATTGAGAAAAAAATAAAACATGATACTCAAAGTAATTAGGTATTAAAGAAGAAATTAAAAAATATATATACTTATCAATTAGAAATTAATTGTTGTCCTTGTTGGACAAAGTTAGAAGATTCGGCCCATTATACATACATAAATTGGTTTTCACTTTTTATGGTTAGATGACTAAATTCTAGACTCTAGTATTATACAATCTACTAACAAATTGGACATACCCATTTCTCAAGCCCATTAGAGTTTTGTTTATGGTTTATATTAACCAACCAATATGAGAATAGTCCCTTGTCTCGCTGGTTCATTCACTCTTCCTCTTTCTTAAGACTTGATTTTGTTAGTTATTTGTTACCTTAATCCTATCGTGCTTCTGCTTCATACTTGTCTGATCATCCTTGTTTTGATAGTCGTCGTTGTTGTTCCTGTTTTGGATCTTATATTGATTTATGCAGGTATTTTCACTCTCCTTCTTAGATTTCTCCTTTTATTACTGTAACGGTAAATTTTTTGAGATTAAGCTATCAGTTAACTTAACTCGCAAAGTAAGAGTCACCACCGCATTTTTATTGTTTCCAAAGAAAAAGGGAAAAAGTACGAACAAAACACGAAGAAGTTTTAAAACAAAACTAATAAAAAGAGAACAAGGTTTCAGGGGTTGGTTATGCAAAAGAAATATATTAACACCTTAAATATCCATGGTACTTCATGGGAACCTCTTTGAAATATGAGCCTTTTGGTTCGAAAAAAAAGGTGTTGTTTGTAAAAGATTGGAGAGATGAGAAAAGAAATATTTTTTATAATTTTTGTGTTTGCCAAGACTTTTGAAGTCTCATGCCTACGTACCAACAAAGTGTAATGGAGGATCAAAAACTCGTAGTTTGTGGTAAAAATAAAAAAGGGAGTTTGTTTTAATTCAAGGTTATGGGAAAAACATTGTCATTTTAAGGAGAATACTCAACTAGTCACCCACAAGTATGAGCACTTTGCATCATCATGAGAAGGGATCCAACTTGGATAATGATCAACAAGTATGCCACTAACTCTCACAAATGGAAAAGAATTGTCATCAATACTATAGGGATAGGAGAATTATATCTCAACTATGGAAATGGCTCATGTCTAGACTTTGAGAAAAGTTTTAAAAGAAAAAATGCACAAGGACACAAAATGATTTGAATGAATTATGCATTTGTTAGTCTTTTGAAATTGGTGTTAATATACTTAAGATGGATTAACATTTATTCAAGAAGTAGGTTTTGAAAATCACTTGACAAAAGTCAATGTTTATTGAGAAAGTAGTTCAAGTAAAAAAACAAGAAGGTTTTAAAAAGAAAGAAGATTTTGAAAATTAAAGAAGGGGGTGGATAAGAAGAGACTATCCTAAAGCATAAAGTTAAATCTAGGGAGAAAAGATCTAACAAAGAGATAGAAAGCTTTATGAAATAAGTCAAGTAAGATTTCCCTCATTTGGGTTAAGCCTCAAGCAAGCAAGAATAAGCAAATAATAATCCATGTATCAGATGAAACAAGAGTAACCCAACCAAGTCTTCAAAAGGAAGTCCCAAGTCAAAGGTACCAGATGAATTCTAGGGTCTCAAACCACAAGTCCCAAAGAAAAGGTCAAGATCCTAATTCTAAGCCCATAACTCCACAATCATGCAAAGGATAGTAACCACAAGTCCACGAGTCAGGATAATCAAGTTTCTTTTTAGGTTTTTCTTTACAAAAGTATGAAAGTAATGTCCAAATGGACAAAAGAACGAACGAAATAATCACAAAAATTATGATATGAAATGCTAAACATAAAGTATAGAGTAAATAACATCAAATAAAAGAGCATAAAGTAAATAAATTTGAAGTAAAAGTTAATACAAGTAAAGTGTTAGTAAATGACGTTAGTAATCAAAGATGAAAAAGATGTTTTGGTCACTTTTTGGAGAACACTCAAATATCCACTCACAAGCATGAAAATATGAACCTATACATCATTTATGAGAAGGGATCCAACTTGGATAAAATCAACAAGTATGCCACTAACTCTCACAAATGGAAAAGGAGCATCATTTTCACACAATACCATGAGGAATAGGAGACTTACAATCTCACTTATAAAAATGTATTTGTTTCCTTAGGGACAAATTTAGCGCTATGTTAAGCAATCGTAATTGGACTTATGTAGAAGTCACAACTATCTGAGGTCGGTCAATAATAATATTTATGTTAATACATGCTAGAGAAATGATATGTAAATCATTCTCCTAAAGATATGCCACACAAAAAAGAAAGAAAAGGGATTATCAAGCACAAAGTCTAGGAAGGTGGTCCATTACTTCAATCCACACTTCATGATACTTAGGATAAACTTATGCATCAATCCAAAGTATCTTAAATGATCCATGATCAATTAGGAGGTAGATTTAAAATGATGAACGTTCATCAAGTACCAATCCATACATCATGAACAAGATGAACACAAGCCATCCAATTGATCAAAGGGAAAAGAAGGAGATGAAGAAGAGAGAAACAAAAGAAGTCACATCTAAAATGGATCAAAATTTTGATCAAGTCATCATCAGATCAATAATCCATTTTGGTGGATTAGAGTTTTTACCCCATCAACATTCAAGATCCATTGAGTTTGATGAGACTTGAAGTCCAAACCATCATGATCCAATGCCAACAGAAGTTCACAAGGGTCACACAAAATAAAAATGCAATTAAATGAATTAAATATGCATCAAATGTATTTTTAAATAGAAATAAAATAGAAAATCCATAAATTCCTTCAAAACACCAAATAAATGGGCAAGAAAATTATGAAAGATTGGAAATAAAATAAGAAATATATAATAATTTTTTCAGAATTTTAAGATACAGAAAAGTATGTTTAAACCAATTAAAACAATGGAAAAAAGAGAAAATTCATGAAAAATAGAAAATCAGTGAAATAAAATGTGAAAAAATAAAAATCAGATGAAGAAAAATAGAAGAGAATTTTAGAAATTATTTTGCAATTTTTTGGATGAAAATGAAATTACTATGAATTTTTAAAGAAAAAGAAATTAATAATAATAAAAGAAAAATAATTAAAATTAGAAAAAACACGGAGCGTTGGATCACGCCTCATTAATTGACGTGACAAATCCAACACTCCAAATGTTAGAGAACACGATGGAACACGCTGCAAGCCAAACACAGGATCCAATTCAAATCCAACCAATCAAAACATTTCATTTTTCCAATATGTCTGATCAAACTCAGACAACCTGAGAAAGCTCTGGTCGTCTTCTCCGGTAAGTCCTCACCGGACTTTCATAGTTTGGAAAATTCAAGACACGAGACCACCACCATTGTGGTCCTCTTCTCATCCCGAATTCAACCTTATGCTCCAAATTCATTTATGTGAACTGAGCAAAGGAAATTTCAAAGAAGTTTCAGAAACAAGCAAGCCACAAAAAATTAAATTAAATGATGAACATGATCAATCAACACTAGATAAGTTAGGGGAAAGTATCAGAGAATGAATGATTACATTGTGGTAACTTGTTTGAGTTCAAATGATGCTCAGAACTACCCTATCTAGACGATGATCAGAAGTTGATGAAACTCAATCTGGTTAGAGCACTTCAAAAGGTCCCAGAGCTTTGGAATTCTTGCAAAAGTTTCACAGGATGCCGAAGATGCTAATGGAATCATGAAATTGGATTGAAACAAGCTGAAACTCAAAACATGATAGTTTAATTTTCTAGAAAATTTCAAGTTGCAACAGCGATTTCTTGGCTCTCCAAAGCTTGGAAATGAATGCAATAGCTTCCTCTATTTATAGGGAATGTGATTGGATCCAAATACGTGTGAAATGATGCAAAGTTCGTGCAAAATGAATTTGATCTGAGTGTGAGAAAAGTGTGAGTAGAAACTCATTAAAATTCAGCCAAATAATGCATTTTAAGGATCAATTAACTTCTGGAGACTTGGTTAAAGATATTTAGGTCCAAAACACATGATAATTTGGCTTGGAATTGAGATTAGTGAAGTTCAAAACTCGGGCAATGGCAATTTCTTTGGTTACAAGTCATCATGTTCAACCTAATGGGGCACCCTACTCAGGAGGCTTTTTGATCCCATTCTTTTTGCAATGTGTTAACATCATGGCGAAGATTACAATGTGCCAAGAAAGGCTTCATTTAGATGCCCGAGAACAAAGTTATGCCATGTTGAAGTTGGCATGAAAAACTGATCATATAACTTAGAAAAATTTGAGTGCTTCATGGTTGAAAATGACCTGTAATGTCTCAATGAATTCCATGGCCTTCCAAGCATAATTTGACCTTAATCCTTGAAGCAAAATTATAGAGGGAGTAATAAATGACATTGTGAAAAAATAATCATCCTCATATGTTGAAAATCGAATAAGTTATGATCTTCGAAAGTTGGGAAAAAGTCACTTGAAAATAGGTCAAATTTCACTAAGTCCACAAATGACCTATAATGTCTCCAAACGTTTGATGATCCTCCAAGCATAATTGGATTTTGTCATGTAAATAGAAGTTTTATAGGATGTAGAGAAGAGTCATATGTAAAAAGAATCATTAAAAAATGTTGAGAATTGAAGGAGTTGTGATCCTTGGAACCTTGACTTCAAAATGTTGACTTTTTGGTCAAACCTCTTGGGACAAGCTTGTGTACTTGGACTTTTCTTGCATTCAAAATGACATGGATGATCATATGAGCTTAATATAAGGTATCCTTAATTACCTCTTGATTAAATTTCTCAAAGATTGAAGTTGCTTATTGAAGAAGGCATAGAAACAAACACATGAATCTTTGACTTTCTTTGAGAAGTAAGCCACAAAACTTTGAGATGTCCTTGGTTAACAAGCCCTTACCTTGCATAATAAACTTAAGGGAAACAAGATATATATTTTTTATATTTTGATTAGTGGTTAGATAAGCAATTAATCATGTAAACACAAAGGTAAAACAAAACAACAAAGAGGTGCTTGGTGATCCCTACAAGAAGCAAACCCAAAGATGGATGAAGGGGAAAGACCAAGATGTGACCTTGTTTGTATACTAATGATGCAAATGATATGTGGGATCTTAGGGTTAAAAATTAGGATATGACAGATGCCCTTATTTAAGTTTCTTCAATTTGGAGATATGAAGGTTGAAATCTTTGTCTCGGCAAGATTGAAGAGACTTAAATATAAAAGACTAAAATTTTGGCCCTAAGATACCACAAAATGCTTATGATATAATATGAATACAAACCCGAATCTCTGTAGGGAAAAACATGTTTCCACAAGGGGGACCCGACTAGGGATAAACAAAGTTCCGCAGGGAAAAAATAAAAGACTAGAGATCCAACGAGGAAGGCTTATCAAAGCAAGACCTTGCCAGGGAAAAGAAATTATCAAGAGGGGAAAACCCCAACTCCAACAGGAGAGGAATATTACTTAACTATCACCCAAGTGATAGCTTAACAAATGTAATAAGCTAAAACATAACGATTACCAACTACCATCTCTAGCGGTGTATTCGTTACCATTAGAGATATTGACTAAATCTAAGGTAAACCATACAAGTCGAGTCGCCACCACACTTCTATTTATCCAAAGGAATGGTTAGAAAGCAAACAAAAACCTAAAAGTTTTATCGAATCATAAACTAGTAAAAATGTCAGAGATCGGGGTAAGGGGGTTGGTTATGCAATGGGAAGGTTTTAAGCACCCAAAACATCCTAGGTACTCCTAGGGAGCCCTTTTCACATTTGTTGTAAGGTTGGTATTTTGTGAAAAATTTGTTTGTGCAAACATGATTGAAGAGATGAGAAGAGAATATACAAGTTATTTACATTTTGTGTTTGGATGGATAAACCCATTGCCTACGTACCATCTTAAAAAGATTAGGATCAAAACCTCGTAGTTCGGGGTTAAAATCTCAAAACAAGTTGGTGAATTGATTGGTCCAAAAGCCTTAAGGTCTTTTGTTATCCAAGGGAGAAAACTCAACCTAAAACCACAAATCCACCATGTGAGGATAGCTTCAACATGCTAGTGAGGGGTTAACCCTATAATAAGCATGAAAGACTCATTGTCCATCACTAAGGATATAGGTGAGTATTACATCTACCTCAAGAATAACTCAAACCTAATTGCTAAGGGTTATGAAATTTTTTGATTAAGAGACTGGCCATTGAAACCACAAAAAAAAGTATTTGAATGGGTTATATTTACCAATGAAAAGTATGTACAAAATATGGTCAAAGTTGACTTAGAAGTTCAATTCAAAATAAGTGTTGTGAAAAGAAAGTTTGAAAATCAAAAGCATAAGGCTTAGGTTTCTAATGTTTGAAAACAAATGTTAAATGTTTGCACAAAAGTTTTGGCTTTGGTTAGAGTGGAGGGAAGAAGAAGAATGGCTAAAGTCCTAATCATACAAGAGATGAGGGATAAGAAACAAGACCACAAATGGAGTTCCTCTCTTGAGATCTTATTGATGATCCAAGTAGCTCCCATCCTTTGGAATATGCAAGCAAAATAATTGTAAGCTCAAGCAATCAACATAATCAAACAAGCTTCTTAGAAGATCCCCAATGTCCCTTGTATCTTTTACTTTGGATGAACATGACAATGATTCTTCAATTTGATCTCTCATAGGATTCCCTAGCACAAAAGCACACACATCAAAGAATTTTATGAAGCAAATCAAGAATTGATAAGAGTGAGTTTAGGGGTTTGGTCCTTCTAATCCATCTTCAACATTAAGGTCCTTTTACTCCAATTTGCATAGGGAATGTCCTAGAAACTAAGTCCATTTGTCCATTTCTTTGCATTTGGTCCATAATAATCAAAACAAAACACAAGCACAATAATATATACACAATTATATGCTCAAGTGAGCAAAAGGCAAATTGCATTAACATAAACATGTGCTCAAATGAGCAAAGGGGGAAAAGCAAATGAATAATATGTACAAGAATAGTAAATTGCATAAATGTAAAGAGCAAGAAGTAAATGTTAATGGTTAATGGTTAGTGTTAATAGTTAGTGTGCCATAAGGCAAATTTAGCGCTATGTTAAGTAATCGTAATTGGACTTATGTAGAAGTCACAACTATCTGAGGCCGATCAATAATAATGTAGGAAACAACACAAGTTAGAGGTCTTGATTAGTGAATCAAACTCCAACAACTTGCCATGCCAAAAAGAAGATGAGAAATGATCTTGTATTGATTTAGGTTCTTTGCATGATTTAGGAAGCAATCTATCCTTAATGCAAAGCCATTCACTTGATCTATGATCAAGATGAATTAGATTTGAATCAAGGAAGATTAAACCTCCCTAATCAATGCTAACCACCAATCTTTAACTCATTGATCAAAAAAAGAAAAAGTAGTAGAAGAAGAAGATGAAGAATTAAAGTGCATTAATGGAAATGATATGTACTAATCAACAAGTGTTGACCAAAGATAGAGAAGATCAAGGTCAAACAATAGAAAACAAGAGCAAAATGAGAATTAGAAGTCAAGAAACAAATAAAATATTTTTGGCTTTTTTTAATGTTAACATAAAACCTGAATTAAAATAATAAAGAAAGGTCAAACTTCAAACTCACTTCAAATCAACTTTGAAAAGTCCAAGTGAATTATCCCAAGTTCAACATGGTCAAACAAAGTTTGACAAAAAATTTCAGCATTTTTAAAAATCAGAAACTATTTTAAATCAATTAAAAATGCATAAAAAATAACCTAATTGAACTAAAATCTCAAATAAATCTCAAATTAATTAATAAATTGATGAGAACATTTTTCATAGATCTATCATCATTCAAAGAGGTTGGGAAAAATATTTTTGTATTTTTTGAATATCAAAAGCTATTTTAAATGAATTAAAAATAACCAGAAAAGAGAAAATTACTAAAAAATATCAAATGATAAAATAAAAAATATTAAAAATCATTTTTAGAAAGTAGAAATTAAATGGAGAAAAATGAAATTGGTCCCATAATTTTTGCACCAATAATGAGAGAGATATGAATTTTAGAAATAAAATGGAATTAAAAGAAATAAAAGAAAATAAAAATCAGAAATTAGAAAATATGGAAAAACATGGAGCGTTGGATGATAGCTCATTAAATGAGTTGGCAGATCATGTGGACTACATGCGCGCATCCACCATGCGCTTCAGTCAAATGAATCACACGTAGCCAAATAAAAAGTCATAACGTTGGGTGGATGAGATCAGATCTGGAAAAAACAATGGACGGTCCTGATCTGATCTGGAGACCAGACGGTGGCCAGCGCCACCGTCTTCTCCGGCTAACTTCCGGCCAAACCAAAATTTGCAGAAATTAAAACATCAACCAAAATGCACGATCCAGGTACCATTCGAAAGCTGGGGTGATGTACATCACCCCTGTGCCACTCGATTCCACTCTAGATCTCTAGATTGAGAGAAATCAGAGGTGGAAATTATATGGTGTTCAAGTGAACTTCATGATTTTCAAAAATTGAAAGCACAATAATGTTGCCTCTATGCAGAGGACTTCAGATCACACAAGAACAAAGCAAATAGATCAATATACAAGCTAGTTCGAAGCAAAATACAGTTGAAGAAAACCTTTGAATTGCAAGGATTTGAGTCAAGATCTTTGGATTCTTTTGCAAACAGTTAACACTATGGATCAAGAGGAGAAGGTTTAGGAACTTTGAGATCTGAAGATTGATCAAGGAAATCAAAATTCAAATCTGAAAAATTGAAGAGAAAATGCAATAGTTCCTTTAGTGAGGGTTGAGTTTTGAGTTCAGCAGCAATTGGGGCGCCTTAAGGTTGAAGAAATGAGAGGCTAAGGCATTGTATTTATAGCTGAGCAAGGCTGAGTTGCATGATCAAATCGTGTGCATGGATGAAAAGGGCCTCCATGCATGGGCCTGTACAGGTGCATGGAGGGCCCAATTCTGATTGGAATGGCAAGATAAACATCACCAAATATGTTTTGGACGTGCATATGAGATGTATTTGGATCATGCATGGCAATTGAATCAAGTTTCCAAAAATGCACTAAAAAGTTCCCCTCTTCGAAAATGATACTTCCAAAATTGAAACATAGCCTTATGGGTAATGGTTGGAAAGCTTATTGCATAAGGAACAAATGTTATGTTGATCAAAACTCCATTTGGACCTTGGAAATTAATGAAAATTGAACTTGAACTGTAGGGTGCAAAACATGCATATGTGAAATTTTCAAAATTGGCCAATGTTCAAGCCCTTCTGTCTCAGTGATGCAAATTCCAAATGACAAAATCTTCAACATGAAAGTTGTAGATCTTTTCAAGACAATCAATTTGGACTTAAAGTTTGCATCATTTGGAGTTTTGATGAAGAAGTTATAGGCGCTTGAAGTTGGACTTTTTCACATTTAAATGCATTTGGTCCAAAGTGACCTATAATGTTTTGCATTATCACATGTATTTATTTTAAGATTTTGCAATTTTTCTCAACATAACATTTGAAGTAGACATCTTAAGATTTCCAATGAATTTTATCTCACCTCAAAATCATGAGAAATGAATGAGTTATGTTCTTGGGAAGTTGACCCAAAATTAGGGTTTCAATCAAAATGACCTATAATGTATTAAAATGGATGATGACCTTTAAAGCTTAAAATCAATTTTTTATGAACATGAAAGTTGTTCATATTGTCCTTAAGAACATTGTTCATCTTGGGGTAATCTCCATTTGACCAACACATAAAAAGTTAGGTCTCAATGTATTTCAAAATAGTCAAATGAATTGACTGATCAACTTCTCAAGTCCAAAACCTCATATCTTGATGAATTGATGATTGAGGGAACTAAAATAAGTTCAAATGTGCATGAAATGATGAATTAAAGAACTTTCCTTGATTGTATTTGACCATGGGCTGAGGTTGCTTCATGAGCAAGGCATAGTTGATGAACAAATGAATTAAGGTTTCCTTGGGAAACAAGCCTCAAACCCTTGATTTGCTTTGATCAAAATGATGAATTGAGATACTTGGGAGGCATATTTGATGGATGAGAGATTTGGGAACCATTGCCATGCTTGCTCTTACCTTCTCTTGACCATATCAATACACATAAGCTCTCCTAGAAGCTTTTGACCTTGTGACTGCTCAAGCTACAAACAAGAGATGTTAGTGACATATTTTTGTGCTTTTGGTTAGTAAATAAAATGAGAAAAGAAATAATATACAACTCAAGTATGCTTGGTGATCTTAAACCAACTCACAAGAGAAATCCCACCCTAAAGGTAAGGAACCAAGATGCTTATGATCCTTGAGGCTATGATGCAAATGCAATGTTATAATGCCATGAGGGATCTTAGGGTAAAAATTAGGGTCTTACAGATGCCCCTATTTAAGGTCATTCTAGCCGGAGAAGTGAAGGTTAAAATCTTCGTCTCGACGAGGTAGAATGGACTTAAATAATAACAAAGAGACGAATTTTGGTCCCTAAGAGACCTCATGATGCGAATGTATGTATGCAACAAGTAGTATACTCTGTGGGGATATGTGCCCACAAAGAATAAAAGAAATCAGGAGAGACTGACAATCCATATGAGTAATACACTTAATGGGATAGAGACTCTGGGGACTCTAATGGGGATAAGAAAGGGAATAACATGCGTGAGCAGGTCACGACTTGAGATTTGCCGAGAGACACGAGAGGGATTCCATGAAAATAAATCAATGGAAGGACTCGAGCTGACTCAAAGATGCATGTATTGGGGAATATGCCAATACAACGGAACTATCCACAAAGGATACTTCGGATGAAAATCCGGACTCAGATGGGGAAAATCCACTAAGGGACTCCACTGAGGAATGTCCAAATAGGACTCCTCTGGGGAAACACCAGGGCGAGGTATTACCGGTTATTGGGTAGTAAGCTCAAGGAGACATGTGGTCGAAACACTGGTATGAGGGTGAAAGAACAACATGCTTGGGGAGAATGAATATCTAAGACCGGTATAAGGGTGAGAGATATTAAACATCCAAAATCATCTGAGGAAGACCTAAGAGGTATATTTCAACTTAGGAAAAACTAACTCCACAGGGGACAAAAGTCATAAAAGGGAGCAGAAAGGAAGGAACACCAGGGATACCGGTTACTGGGCATATAATAGGTGACCGACCAAGCGTGAATTGGGGAATATTTCCAACACACTCATCATCCAAAAGGAGGGCTGAAAAGCAAACTCGATTATAGGATGGACATTCGATTCCGCAAAAAAGGGATACAAATCTTACTCGACTGGGGAAGAGCAAAAGACTTCGACCAAAGAGTGCATGATATATATTATCTATTACCGTCAGAACGTAGATAACACACTCGCATGGAAGATTATCCACAACCGGTTACTGGGTTAAAGAAGGATAAATCGACCGAAGGAAAAGGGCATCGGGATACCGAATACTAGGTATACAATGATGACCAATCAAAGGGAGAAACGATCATTGCCGACAATCGGTAAATGAAAGATGACCCGCTGGGGATACATTGACATAAGCAATGATCCAGGAGATATATTACCGGTTAACGGGAGATATACTCAAAAGGTGAAGGAATATCAATACCGAATATTGGATAAAGATAACCGTCAAGGAGGGGATTACATCTACCAATATCAGGTAGAAAACCACGGAAGAGTAACCGTCATCGGTTAGGATGAACAAAAAAAATAAGGTTAACTCTGCAAGGGGATAAAATAGGGTTTACGACTACCGGTATAAGGGTAGAAAACCATAGACTCCGCCGGGGTAAAGATGGATAATTACTGGTTACTGAGCAATCATTCATTTAAACCTCGGGGGAAGCGCAGGGAAAACAAGATGAGTCCATCTAGAAACAAACTAGAGAGCCATAATGAAACAAGACTCAACCCAATGAGGATATAACTCAGGGGAGTAATTCCATCCCAATATATATTCTGGGAGGAAACTAAAATAACAATCATCCACGAGGACATAACTCAGTGGGGAGTATGGAAGAAAGGGTAAACACTTTCTGCTTATGGGGGCTGACTCTACATGGGGAGATCAGACACAAACATCTGCTTGGGGAAATATATTACCAACTAGTAGGAGATAACAAACAAAGATATATGGCAAAGAATGCAACATGAATATATGAATGTTAAAATTATATGCATATATGCGTGGTTTATGTATGATGAATGCTTGACAAAACAGACATATCTAACACAAACAGGTTCAACAATTGATGAACAAACATCCGGTACTACATCTCGAGAGAACAAGCCAAGCCCACTGGAGAATATCCAATCTGATAGGGATCAGAGATACCAGGAAACAAAGATCCCTGCAGGGGAATGAACATCAGTCATTCTAGCTGGGGACAGGATCATCACACAGATAAAATCCGCCGTAGAAGCAACTCTACTAGGGAAATTATCAAAGGGGAGGATGGATCTCTGTAGGGGAACAACCAAAGAGATCACATCCGCTGAGGAGGAAGGATCATTACTCCGCTGAAGGAGAGATAAACCTCTTTATCAACCACTCTGCTCGGGAGGAAAATACAAACAGGCTCTGAAGGAAGAAGATACAAGCATGCTGGGAATATGAACAAATGTCTTACCCTGTTGAGGATCATGCCATCCTTGGGAGAGCACTGAAGATGTCCCAAGTATCCTTTTGTCATTGTGAATGTTCACTTTGTTTCAAAACAAATTACGAAAAATTTATTTATTTAAAACAATGACTTTTCTGAATTAAAACATGCAAAACATTAGTTGAATAGAAATAAATAAGAGTGCAAAATAATTGGATAAAGGCTCAAATTTATTTGATGGAATGGTAGTCTGCAAATGGCGAGACTCCACAGATCTTTACAAATTTGAAATTGGTGATATATATTGGAAAAAGGGCTACATTGAACATAATGACCATTTCTCCACCAACTCTGAATCCGATGTATTTGAAGCTTCGGTTGACGATGACTGAGCGAGAATCTCTGGCAGATGACAGTTTGTAGAACAAAGTCTTGTCAGGATGCAGTTACTTGCCAAATCCCTAATTTTTGCCTAGATTGCCCCAGGGTGAGGTGCTCAATCTAGCGGGATACAAATTTATTTTTTATGTCTCTAACTTTTGCCTGGATCGCCCTTTCGGGTTTTTAATCCACCGAGACGCTCATTTTTGCCTAAGCCGCCCCTTCGGGTTTTCAACTTAGCGAGCTATTCTGTTTTTATTTTTAGGCGAAGTATTTCTTGACTGCATCTGAATTCACAGGACGAGTGAAATCCTCGCCATCCATAGTTGTAAGTATCAAAGCGCCGCCTGAAAAGGCTCTCTTGACAACATATGTACCTTCATAGTTTGAAGTCCACTTACCCCTGGAATCGGGCGCGAAAGACAAAACTTTCTTGAGCACAAGGTCACCTTGTCGGAACACATGAGGTTTGACCTTCTTATCAAAGGCTTTCTTCATCCTTTGCTGATACAACTGTCCATGGCACATGGCAATCAATCTCTTCTCTTCTATCAAATTCAGTTGGTCATAACGACTCTGAACCCATTCAGCATCAGTCAACTTGGCTTCCATCAAGACTCTCATTGATGGGATCTCCACCTCTACTGGGAGCACAACCTCCATGCCGTAAACAAGAGAGAAAGGGGTTGCCCCTGTTGAAGTGCAGACAGATGTTCGATATCCATGCAAGGCAAACGGCAGCATCTCATGCCAATCCTTGTACGTAACAACCATCTTCTGGATAATCTTTTTGATATTCTTATTAGCAGCTTCAACAACCCCATTCATCTTGGGTCTGTAAGGAGAAGAATTATGATGTGCAATCTTGAACTCGCTACACAGCTCTTTCATCATCTTGTTGTTCAAGTTAGATCCATTATCAGTAATGATCTTATCCGGCACACCATAACGACATATGAGTTGATTCTTGATAAACTTCACGACCACCTGCCTGGTTACGTTTGCATATGATGCCGCTTCAACCCACTTGATGAAGTAATCAATTGCTACGAGAATAAATCCGTGACCGTTGGACGCTTTTGGCTCTATCATGCCAATCACGTCGATTCCCCACATGGAGAAAGGCCATGGTGATGAAATCACATTCAGAAGTGTCGGGGGAATATGAATCTTATCCGCATAAATCTGACACTTGTGGCATTTCTTCATATATTTGCAGCAGTTAGACTCCATTGTCAGCTAATAGTAGCCTACTCTCAACATCTTTCTAGCCATGGCATGTCCAATGGAATGAGTACCAAATGAACCCTCATGGACCTCCTTCATTAACAAGTCTGCTTCGTGTCTATCCACGCATCTGAGAAAAACCATGTCAAAGTTCCTCTTATAAAGCACATCGCCATTGAGGTAGAAACTGCCTGACAATCTCCTCAAAGTCTTTCTATCTTTCACAGATGCCCCAGGCGGGTAAATTTGGCTCTGAAGAAAGCATTTGATATCATAATACCATGGCTTATCATCTTGCACCTCCTCTACTGCAAATAACATGAGTTGGTCTGTCCAAGCGCATCACAGTGATATTGGGAACTTCATTCCAAAGTCTAACCACAATCATTGAAGCAAGTGTAGCAAAAGCATCTGTCATCTGATTCTTATCTCGAGGAATATGATGGAAGTCAACTTCAGTAAAGAATGTTGAAATCCTCCTCGCATAATCTCTATATGGGATGAGGCCAGGCTGATTCGTCTCCCATTCACCCTTAATCTGATTAACAACAAGGGCCGAATCACCATACACATCAAGATGCTTGATCCTAAGATCAATACACTCTTCCAAACCCATAATACAATCCTCATACTCAGCCATATTATTCGTGAATTTGAAAGTTAGCCTTGCTGTTAAAGGAAAATATGTGCCCTGAGGAGTAATAATCACTGCCCCAATACCATTTCCATATTGATTCACAGCGCCATCAAACACCATGCTCCATCGGGAACCAAACTCTGGCCCTTCATTGAGCGTAGGCTCATCACAATCTTTCAATTTCAAATACAGAATCTCTTCATCTGGGAAGTTAAACTGAACTGACTGATAATCCTCAATTGGTTGATGTTCCAAGTGGTCAGCCAAGATACTACCTTTTATAGCCTTCTGAGCTCGATACTCAATATCATACTCAGACAACAACATCTACCAACGGGAAATCCTCCCAGTTAAAGCAGGCTTCTCAAAGATGTACTTAATTGGATCCATCTTGGATCTCAACCAAGTCGTATGATTCAACATATACTGGCGTAAGCGCTTAGCAGCTCAAGCCAAAGCACAACATGTTTTCTCAAGCATCGAGAATCGAGACTCACAATCAGTGACCTTCTTAATCAGGTAGTATATAGTGTATTCTTTCTTCCCCGATTCGTCTTGCTGACCAAGGACACAACCCATTGAGTCTTCAAGAACTGTTAGATACATAATCAATGGTCTCCCTTCCACAGGCGGAGACAGAATCGGAGGCTCAAACAAATACTCTTTAATACTGTCAAAGGCCTTTTGGCAGTCCTCGGTCCAATCATGAGACTGACCTTTCTGGAGGAGCTTGAATATCGGTGCACATGTGGCAGTCATGTGGGATATAAATTTGGAAATATAATTCAAGCGACCAAGAAAACCTCAGACTTACTTCTTAGTTTTGGGCACAGGCATCTCTTGTATTGCTTTGACCTTTGCAGGATCAACCTCAATACCTTTCTCACTGATAATAAAGCCCAATAACTTGCCGGAACGGACTCCAAATGTACACTTGTTAGGATTCAGACGAAGCTTATACTTCCTCAAACGCTGAAAAAGCTTCAACAAGTGCTCTACATGTTCAACTTCCGTTCTTGACTTTGCAATCATATCATCAACATATACCTTGGTCTCCTTGTGCATCATATCATGAAACAAGGTAGTCATAGCTCGTTGATACGTGGCTCTGGTGTTCTTCAAACCGAAGGGCATCACTCGATAACAGAATGTTCCCCAAGGTGTGATGAATGTTGTCTTCTCCATATCCTCGGGTGCCATCTTAATATGATTATATCCGGAAAATCCGCCCATAAACGAGAAGACATTGAATTTAGTTGTATTATCTACCAACATATCAATATGTGGTAGAGGGAAATCATCTTTCGGACTAGCTTTATTCAAGTCTCTATAGTCCACACACATTCGGACTTTTCCATCTTTCTTAGGCACGGGCACAATATTGGCCACCCATTGAGGATATGTAGAAGTCACCAGAATCCCCGCATCAATTTGCTTCTGAACTTCCTCTTTGATCTTCACTGCCATATCGTGCAACATTTCCTGCCTTTGAAGCTTGAGTGCGTGCCTGTGAAGCAGAAGCTCAGAAGAACTCATCCTGATATGGCAGTGAAGATCAAAGAGGAAGTTCAGAAGCAAATTGATACGGGGTTTCTGGTGACTTCTACATATCCTCAATGGGTGGCCAATATTGTGCCCGTGCCTAAGAAAGATGGAAAAGCCCGAATGTGTGTGGACTATAGAGACTTGAATAAAGCTATTCCGAAAGATGATTTCCCTCTACCACATATTGATATGTTGGTAGATAATACAACTAAATTCAATGTCTTCTCGTTTATGGGCGGATTTTCCGGATATAATCATATTAAGATGGCACCTGAGGATATGGAGAAGACAACATTCATCACACCTTGGGGAACATTCTGTTATCGAGTGATGCCCTTCGGTTTGAAGAACACCAGAGCCACGTATCAACGAGCTATGACTACCTTGTTTCATGATATGATGAACAAGGAGACCGAGGTATATGTTGATGATATGATTGCAAAGTCAAGAACGGAAGTTGAACATGTAGAGCACTTGTTGAAGCTTTTTTAGCGTTTGAGGAAGTATAAGCTTCGTCTGAATCCTAATAAGTGTACATTTGGAGTCTGTTCCGGCAAGTTATTGGGCTTTATTGTCAGTGAGAAAGGTATTGAGGTTGATCCTGCAAAGGTCAAAGCAATACAAGAGATGCCTGCGCCCAAAACTAAGAAGCAAGTCCGAGGTTTTCTTTGCCGCTTGAATTATATTTCCAGATTTATATCCCACATGACTGCCACATGTGCACCGATATTCAAGCTCATCCAAAAAGATCAGTCTCATGATTGGATCGAGGACTGCCAAAAGGCCTTTGACAGTATTAAAGAGTATTTGTCTGAGCCTCCGATTCTGTCTCCGCCTGTGGAAGGGAGACCATTGATTATGTATCTGACAGTTCTTGAAGACTCAATGGGTTGTGTCCTTGGTCAGCAAGACGAATCGGGGAAGAAAGAATACGCTATATACTACCTGAGTAAGAAGTTCAATGATTGTGAGTCTCGATACTCGATGCTTGAGAAAACATGCTGTGCTTTGGCTTGGGCTGCTAAGCGCTTATGCCAGTATATGTTGAATCATACGACTTGGTTGAGATCCAAGATGGATCCAATTAAGTACATCTTTGAGAAACCTGCTTTAACTGGGAGGATTGCTCGTTGGCAGATGTTATTGTCTGAGTATGATATTGAGTATCGAGCTCAGAAGGCTATAAAAGGTAGTATCTTGGCTGACCACTTGGAACATCAACCAATTGAGGATTATTAGTCAGTTCAGTTTGACTTCCCAGATGAATAGATTCTGTATTTGAAAATGAAAGATTGTGATGAGCCTACGCTCGATGAAGGGCCAGAGCCTGGTTCCCGATGGAGCATGGTGTTTGATGACGATGTGAATCAATATGGAAATGGTATTGGGGCAGTGATTATTACTTCTCAGGGCACACATTTTCCTTTTACAGCAAGGCTAACTTTCAAATGCATGAATAATATGGCTGAGTATGAGGCTTGTATTATGGGTTTGGAAGAGTGTATTGATCTTAGGATCAAGCATCTTGATGTGTATGGTGATTCGGCCCTTGTTGTTAATCAGATTAAGGGTGAATGGGAGACGAATCAGCCTGGCCTCATCCCATATAGAGATTATGCGAGGAGGATTTCAACATTCTTTATTGAAGTTGACTTCCATCATATTCCTCGAGATGAGAATCGAATGGCAGATGCTCTTGCTACACTTGCTTCGATGATTGTGGTAAGACTTTGGAATAAAGTTCCCAATATCACTGTGATGCGCTTGGACATACCAACTCATGTATTTGCAGTAGAGGAGGTGCAAGATGACAAGCCATGGTATCATGATATCAAGTGATTTCTTCAGAGCCAGATTTACCCGCCTAGGGCATCTGTGAAAGATAGAAAGACTTTGAGGAGATTATCAGGCAGTTTCTACCTCAATGGCGGTGTGCTTTATAAGAGGAATTTTGACATGGTTCTGCTCAGATGCGTGGACAGACACGAAGTAGATCTGGTAATGACTGAGGTCCATGAGGGTTCATTTGGTACTCATTCCAATGGACATGGCATGGCTAGAAAGATGTTGAGGGCAGGCTACTATTTCCTGACAATGGAGTCTGACTGCTGCAAATATGTGAAGAAATGCCACAAGTGTCAGATTTATGCGGATAAGATTCATATTCCCCCGACACTTCTGAATGTGATTTCATCACCATGGCCATTCTCCATGTGGGGAATCAACATGATTGGCATGATAGAGCCAAAAGCATCCAACGGCCACAAATTTATTCTCGTAGCAATTGGTTACTTCACCAAGTGGGTTGAAGCGACTTCATATGCGAACGTGACCCGGCAGGTGGTTGTGAAGTTTATCAAGAATCAACTCATATACCGTTATGGTGTGCCAGATAAGATCATTACTGACAATGGATCTAACTTGAACAACAAGATGATGAAAGAGCTGTGCAGCGAGTTCAAGATTACACATCATAATTCTTCTCCTTATAGACCCAAGATGAATGGGGTTGTTGAAGCTGCTAATAAGAATATCAAGAAGATTATCCAGAAGATGGTTTTTACGTACAAGGATTGGCATGAGATGCTGCCATTTGCCTTGCATGGATATCGTACATCTGTCCGCACTTCAACAGGGGCAACCCCTTTCTCTCTTGTTTACGACATGTAGGCTGTGCTCCCAGTAGAGGTGGAGATCCCATTAATGAGAGTCTTGATGGAAGCCAAGTTGATTGATGCTGAATGGGTTCAGAGTCGTTATGACCAACTGAATTTGATAGAAGAGAAGAGATTGACTGCCATGTGCCATGGACAATTGTATCAGCAAAGGATGAAGAAAGCCTTTGATAAGAAGGTCAAACCTCGCGTGTTCCGAGAAGGTGACCTTGTGCTCAAGAAAGTTTTGTCTTTCGCGCCCGATTCCAGGGGCAAGTGGATTCCAAACTATGAAGGTCCATATGTTGTCAAGAGAGCCTTTTCAGGCGGCGCTTTGATACTTACAACTATGGATGGGGAGGATTTCACTCGTCCTGTGAATTCAAATGCAGTCAAGAAATACTTCGCCTAAAAATAAAAACAGAATAGCTCGCTAAGTTAAAAACCCGAAGGGGCGGCTTAGGCAAAAATGAGCGTCTCGGTGGATTGAAAACCCGAAAGGGCGATCCAGGCAAAAGTTAGAGACATAAAAAATAAAATTGTATCCCGCTAGATTGAGCACCTCACCCTGGGGCAATCTAGGCAAAAATTAGGGATTTGGCAAGTAACTGCATCCTGACAAGACTTTGTTCTACAAACTGTCATCTGTCAGAGATTCTTGCTCAGTCATCGTCAACCGAAGCTTCAAATACATCGGATTCAGAGTTGGTGGAGAAATGGTCATTATGTTCAATGTAGCCCTTTTTCCAATATATATCACCAATTTCAAATTTGTAAAGATCTGTGGAGTCTCGCCATTTGTAGACTACCATTCCATCAAACAAATTTGAGCCTTTATCCAATTATTTTGCACTCCTATTTGTTTCTATTCAACAAATGTTTTGCATGTTTTAATTGAGAAAAGTCATTGTTTTAAATAAATAAATTTTTCGTAATTTGTTTTCAAACAAAGTGAACGTTCACAATGACAAAAGGATACTTGGGACATCTTCAGTGCTCTCCCAAGGATGGCATGATCCTCAATAGGGTAAGACATTTGTTCATATTCCCAGCATGATTGTATCTTCTTCCTTCAGAGCCTGTTTGTATTTTCCTCCCAAGCAGAGTGGTTGATAAAGAGGTTTATCTCTCCTTCAGCGGAGTAATGATCCTTCCTCCTCAGTGGATGTGATCTCTTTGATTGTTCCCCTACAGAGATCCATCCTCCCCTTTGAGAATTTCCCTAGTAGAGTTGCTTCTACGACGGATTTTATCTGTGCGATGATCCTGTCCCCAGCTAGAATGACTGATGTTCATTCCCCTGCAGGGATCTTTGTTTCCTGGTATCTCTGATCCTTATCAGATTGGATGTTCTCCAGTGGGCTTGGCTTGTTCTCTCGAGATGTAGTACCGGATGTTTGTTCATCAATTGTTGAACCTGTTTGTGTTAGATATGTCTGTTTTGTCAAGCATTCATCATACATAAACCACGCATATTTGCATATAATTTTTACATTCAGATATTCAGTTTGCATTCAGTGCCATATATCTTTGTTTGTTATCTCCTTCTAGTTGGTAATATATTTCCCCAAGCAGATGTTTGTGTCTGATCTCCCCATGTAGAGTAAGCCCCCATAAGCAGAAAGTGTTTACCCTTTCTTCCATACTCCCCACTGAGTTATGTCCTCATGGATGATTGTTATTTAAGTTTCCTCCCATAATATATATTGGGATGGAATTACTCCCCTGAGTTATATCCTCATTGGGTTGAGTCTTGTTTCATTGTGGCTCTCTAGTTTGTTCCTAGATGGACTCATCTTGTTTTCCCTATGCTTCCCCCGAGGTTTAAATAAACGATTGCTAAGTAACCAGTAATTATCCATCTTTTCCCCAGCAGAGTCTCCACTTTTCTGTATCAGGGTATTCGTTACCATTAGAGGTATTGACTAAATCCAAGGTAAACCATAAAAATCGAGTCGCCACCGCACTTCTATTTATCCAAAGGAATGGTTAGAAAGCGAACAAAAACCTAAAAGTTTTATCGAATCAAAAACTAGTAAAAATGTTAGAGATCGGGGTAAGGGGGTTGGTTATGCAAAGAGAAGGTTTTAAGCACCAAAAACATCCTAGGTACTCCTAGGGATCCCTTTTCACACTTGTTGTAAGGTTGGTATTTTGTGAAAATTTGTTTGTGCAAACATGATTGAAGAGATGAGAAGAGAATATACAAGATATTTACATTTTATGTTTGGATGGATAAACCCATTGCCTACGTACCATCTTAAAAAACATTAGGATCAAAACCTCGTAGTTCGGGGTAAAAATCTCAAAACAAGTTGGTGAATTGATTGGTCCAAAAGCCTTAAGGTCTTTTGTTATCCAAGGGAGAAAACTCAACCTAAAACCACAAATCCACCACGTGAGGATAGCTTCAACATGCTAGTGAGGGGTTAACCCTATAATAAGCACGGAAGACTCATTGTCCATCACTAAGGATATAGGTGAGTATTACATCTACCTCAAGAATAACTCAAACCTAATAGCTAAGGGTTATGAAATTTTTTGATTAAGAGAGTGGCCATTGAAACCACAAAAGAAAGTATTTGAATGGGTTATATTTACCAATGAAAAGTAGGTACACAATATGGTCAAAGTTGACTTAGAAGTTCAATTCAAAATATGTGTTGTGAAAAGAAAGTTTGAAAATCAAAAGCATAAGGCTTAGGTTTCTAATGTTTGAAAACAAATGTTAAATGTTTGCACAAAAGTTTTGGCTTGGGTTACAATGGGGGGAAAAAGAAGAATGGCTAAAGTCCTAATCATACAAGAGATGAGGGATAAGAAACAAGACCACAAATGGAGTTCCTCTCTTGAGATCATATTGATGATCCAAGTAGCTCCCATCCTTTGGAATATGCAAGCAAACTAATTGTAAGCTGAAGCAATCAACATAATCAAACAAGCTTCGTAGAAGATCCCCAATGTTCCTTGTATCTTTTACTTTGGATGAACATAGCAATGATTCTTCAATTTGATCTCTCATAGGATTCCCTAGCACAAAAGCACACACATCAAAGAATTTTATGAAGCAAATCAAGAATGGACAAGAGTGAGTTTAGGGGTTTGGTCCTTCTAATCCATCTTCAACATTAAGGTCATTTTACACCAATTTGCATAGGGAATGTCCTAGAAACTAAGTCCATTTGTCCATTTCTTTGCATTTGGTCCACAACAATCAAAACAAAACACAAGCACAATAATATATACACAATTATGTGCTCAAGTGAGCAAAAGGCAAATTGCATTAACATAAACATGTGCTCAAATGAGCAAAGGGGGAAAAGCAAATGAATAATATGTACAAGAATAGTAAATTGCATAAAATGTAAAGAGCAAGAAGTAAATGTTAATAGTTAATGGTTAATGTTACTAGTTAGTGTGCCATAAGGCAAATTTAGCGCTATGTTAAGCAATCGTAATTGGACTTATGTAGAAGTTACAATTATCTGAGGCCTGTCAATAATAATGTAGGCAACAACACAAGTTAGAGGTCTTGATTAGTGAATCAAACTCCAACAACTTGCCATGCCAAAAAGAAGATGAGAAATTATCTTGTATTGATTTAGGTCCTTTGCATGATTTAGGAAGCAATCTATCCTTAATGCAAAGCCATTCACTTGATCCATGATCAAGATGAATTAGATTTGAATCAAGGAAGATTAAACCTCCCTAATCAATGCTAACCACCGATCTTTAACTCATTGATCAAAAAAGAAAAAGAAGAAGAAGAAGAAGATGAAGAATTAAAGTGCATTAATGGAAATGGTATGTATCAATCAACAAGCATTGACCAAAGATAGAGAAGATTAAGGTCAAATAATAGAAAACAGGAGCAAAAATGAGAATTAGAAGTCAAGAAACAAATAAAATATTTTTGGCATTTTTTAATATTAAAATAAAACTTGAATTAAAATAATAAAGAAAGGTCAAACTTCAAACTCACTTCAAATCAACTTTGAAAAGTCCAAGTGAATTATCCCAAGTTCAACAAGGTCAAACAAAGTTTGACAAAAAAATTTCAGCATTTTTAAAAGTCAGAAACTATTTTAAATCAATTAAAAATGCATAAAAATAACCTAATTGAAATAAAATCTCAAATAAATCTCAAATCAATTAATAAATTGATGAGAATATTTTTCATAGATCGATCATCATTCAAAGAGGTTGAGAAAATATTTTTGTATTTTTTGAATATCAAAAACTATTTTAAATGAATTAAAAATAACCAGAAAAGAAAAAATTACTAAAAAATATCAAATGATAAAATAAAAAATATTAAAAATCATTTTTAGAAAGTAGAAATTAAATGGAGAAGAATGGAATTGGTCCTTTAATATTTGGACCAATAATGAGAGAGATATGAATTTTAGAAATAAAATGGAATTAAAAGAAATAAAAGAAAATAAAAATCAGAAATTAGAAAATGTGGAAAAACACGGAGCGTTGGATGATAGCTCATTAAATGAGCTGGCAGATCATGTGGGCTACATGCGCGCATCCACCATGCGCTTCAGTCAAATGAATCACACGTAGCCAAATAAAAAGTCATAACATTGGGTGGATGAGATTAGATCTGGAAAAAACAATGGACGGTCCTTATCTGATCTGGAGACCAGACGGTGGCCAGCGCCACTGTCTTCTCCGGATCAGATTAGAGGAGTTGAGAGACGAATACCGTTCGCGTGCATGGATCCATGAACGAGAGGAGTTGCTTCAGCAGATCAAGGAGAAGGATGCTTTGATAGAGTTCCTCGAGCACCAGGTTATTGATGATCCTGATGATGCATGGACATCTCTACTTCCTTAGTCTTCCAAATTTTGGAAGAGGAAGTATGATCGACTCCCAAAAGAGAAGGCAGACATGGAGGCAGCCTATGAGAGGGAGGTGAAGAGGCTTCGTGCATCTTATCTTCCAGTCTCCAGAGCTTTAGATGATTGCTTCTAGGGTTCTATAGGATGTTCATTTCCTTCCCTCTTGTATTGTATTTGGTTACCAAGACTGTACTTCTTTGGTGTAAAAATATTTCCAAATATTATTGGTACAATATTTCCATATGTGATAGATGTTTAATATTTCCAAAATTTGCAAATAGGACTCTAAAGTTCCTCTGATATAAAAATTAAATCATATGCATTGCATGCATCATGTGTATAAGCAGGTTTTGCTCCTAGCTTCTTGTTCTATGGTCTAACTCTGTGTTCTTCATTTATTTTGAAGACAAGCTGACTCACCGGCACTACACCCGAGCCAACGCATCAAGACTAATGGATCATTTGGAACAAGAGAACCGTGAGCTTAAGGAGAAAGTAGCCAGATTGACTGCCCTGATGGAGTCGTTCATGGCTGCCCAGAGCCAATCGTCTCCGACACCTTCAACTCCTCCCCAGCAGAGTCGCCACTTTTCTGTAGCGGGGCATTCGTTACCATTAGAGATATTGACTAAATCTAAGGTAAACCATACAAGTCGAGTCGCCACCGCACTTCTATTTATCCAAAGGAATGGTTAGAAAGCGAACAAAAACCTAAAAGTTTTATCGAATCAAAAACTAGTAAAAATGCCAGAGATCGGGGTAAGGGGGTTGGTTATGCAATGGGAAGATTTTAAGCACCCAAAACATCCTAGGTACTCCTAGGGAGCCCTTTTCACACTTGTTGTAAGGTTGGTATTTTGTGAAAATTTGTCTGTGCAAACATGATTGAAGAGATGAGAAGAGAATATACAAGATATTTACATTTTATGTTTGGATGGATAAACCCATTGCCTACGTACCATCTTAAAAAACATTAGGATCAAAACCTCGTAGTTCGGGGTAAAAATCTCAAAACAAGTTGGTGAATTGATTGGTCCAAAAGCCTTAAGGTCTTTTGTTATCCAAGGGAGAAAACTCAACCTAAAACCACAAATCCACCATGTGAGGATATCTTCAACATGCTAGTGAGGGGTTAACCCTATAATAAGCACGGAAGACTCATTGTCCATCACTAAGGATATAGGTGAGTATTACATCTACCTCAAGAATAACTCAAACCTAATAGCTAAGGGTTATGAAATTTTTTGATTAAGAGAGTGGCCATTGAAACCACAAAAAAAAGTATTTGAATGGGTTATATTTACCAATGAAAAGTATGTACACAATATGGTCAAAGTTGACTTAGAAGTTCAATTCAAAATATGTGTTGCGAAAAGAAAGTTTGAAAATCAAAAGCATAAGGCTTAGGTTTCTAATGTTTGAAAACAAATGTTAAATGTTTGCACAAAAGTTTTGGCTTGGGTTACAATGGGGGGAAGAAGAAGAATGGCTAAAGTCCTAATCATACAAGAGATGAGGGATAAGAAACAAGACCACAAATGGAGTTCCTCTCTTGAGATCATATTGATGATCCAAGTAGCTCCCATCCTTTGGAATATGCAAGCAAACTAATTGTAAGCTCAAGCAATCAACATAATCAAACAAGCTTTTTAGAAGATCCTCAATGTCCCTTGTATCTTTTACTTTGGATGAACATGGCAATGATTCTTCAATTTGATCTCTCATAGGATTCCCTAGCACAAAAGCACACACATCAAAGAATTTTATGAAGCAAATCAAGAATGGACAAGAGTGAGTGTAGGGGTTTGGTCCTTCTAATCCATCTTCAACATTAAGGTCCTTTTACACCAATTTGCATAGGGAATGTCCTAGAAACTAAGTCCATTTGTCCATTTCTTTGCATTTGGTCCACAACAATCAAAACAAAACACAAGCACAATAATATATACACAATTATATGCTCAAGTGAGCAAAAGGCAATTTGCATTAACATAAACATGTGCTCAAATGAGTAAAGGGGGAAAAGCAAATGAATAATATGTACAAGAATAGTAAATTGCATAAAATGTAAAGAGCAAGAAGTAAATGTTAATAGTTAATGGTTAACGTTAGTAGTTAGTGTGCCATAAGGCAAATTTAGCGCTATGTTAAGCAATCGTAATTGGACTTATGTAGAAGTTACAATTATCTGAGGCCGGTCAATAATAATGTAGGCAACAACACAAGTTAGAGGTCTTGATTAGTGAATCAAACTCCAACAACTTGCCATGCCAAAAAGAAGATGAGAAATTATCTTGTATTGATTTAGGTCCTTTGCATGATTTAGGAAGCAATCTATCCTTAATGCAAAGCCATTCACTTGATCCATGATCAAGATGAATTAGATTTGAATCAAGGAAGATTAAACCTCCCTAATCAATGCTAACCACCGATCTTTAACTCATTGATCAAAAAAGAAAAAGAAGAAGAAGAAGAAGATGAAGAATTAAAGTGCATTAATGGAAATGGTATGTATCAATCAACAAGCATTGACCAAAGATAGAGAAGATTAAGGTCAAATAATAGAAAACAGGAGCAAAAATGAGAATTAGAAGTCAAGAAACAAATAAAATATTTTTGGCATTTTTTAATATTAAAATAAAACTTGAATTAAAATAATAAAGAAAGGTCAAACTTCAAACTCACTTCAAATCAACTTTGAAAAGTCCAAGTGAATTATCCCAAGTTCAACAAGGTCAAACAAAGTTTGACAAAAAAATTTCAGCATTTTTAAAAGTCAGAAACTATTTTAAATCAATTAAAAATGCATAAAAATAACCTAATTGAAATAAAATCTCAAATAAATCTCAAATCAATTAATAAATTGATGAGAATATTTTTCATAGATCGATCATCATTCAAAGAGGTTGAGAAAATATTTTTGTATTTTTTGAATATCAAAAACTATTTTAAATGAATTAAAAATAACCAGAAAAGAAAAAATTACTAAAAAATATCAAATGATAAAATAAAAAATATTAAAAATCATTTTTAGAAAGTAGAAATTAAATGGAGAAGAATGGAATTGGTCCTTTAATATTTGGACCAATAATGAGAGAGATATGAATTTTAGAAATAAAATGGAATTAAAAGAAATAAAAGAAAATAAAAATCAGAAATTAGAAAATGTGGAAAAACACGGAGCGTTGGATGATAGCTCATTAAATGAGCTGGCAGATCATGTGGGCTACATGCGCGCATCCACCATGCGCTTCAGTCAAATGAATCACACGTAGCCAAATAAAAAGTCATAACATTGGGTGGATGAGATTAGATCTGGAAAAAATAATGGACGGTCCTGATCTGATCTGGAGACCAGACGGTGGCCAGCGCCACCGTCTTCTCCGGCCAACTTCCAGCCAAACCAAAATTTGCAGAAATTAAAACATCAACCAAAATGCACGATCCAGGTACCATTCGAAAGCTGGGGTGATGTACATCACCCCTGTGCCACTTAATTCCACTCTAGATCTCTAGATAGAGAGAAATCAGAGGTGGAAATTCTGTGGTGTTCAAGTGAACTTCATGATTTTCAAAAATTGAAAGCACAATAATGTTGCCTCTATGCAGAGGACTTCAGATCACACAAGAACAAAGCAAATAGATCAATATACAAGTTGGTTCGAAGCAAAATACAGTTGAAGAAAACCTTTGAATTGCAAGGATTTGAGTCAAGATCTTTGGATTCTTTTGCAAACAGTTAGCACTATGGATCAAGAGGAGAAGGTTTAAGAACTTTGAGATCTGAAGATTGATCAAGGAAATCAAAGTTCAGATCTGAACAATTGAAGAGAAAATGCAATAGTTCCTTTAGTGAGTTTTGAGTTTTGAGTTCAGCAGCAATTGGGGCGCCTTAAGGTTGAAGAAATGAGAGGCCAAGGCATTGTATTTATAGCTGAGCAAGGCTGAGTTGCATGATCAAATCGTGTGCATGGATGAAAAGGGCCTCCATGCATGGGCCTGCACAGGCGCATGGAGGGCCCAATTCTGATTGGAATGGCAAGCTAAACATCACCAAATATGTTTTGGACGTGCAAATGAGATGTATTTGGATCATGCATGGCAATTGAATCAAGTTTCCAAAAATGCACTAAAAAGTTCCCCTCTTCGAAAATGATACTTCCAAAATTGAAACATAGCCTGATGGGTAATGGTTGGAAAGCTTATTGCATAAGGAACAAATGTTATGTTGATCAAAACTCCATTTGAGCCTTGGAAATTAATGAAAATTGAACTTGAAGTGTAGGGTGCAAAACATGCATATGTGAAATTTTCAAAATTGGCCAATGTTCAAGCCCTTCTGTCTCAATGATGAAAATTCCAAATGACAAAATATTCAACATGAAAGTTGTATATATTTTCAAGGCAATCAATTTGGACTTAAATTTTGCATCATTTGTATTTTTGATGAAGAAGTTATGGGCGCTTGAAGTTGGACTTTTTCACATTTCAATGCATTTGGTCCAAAGTGATCTATAATGTTTTGCATTATCACATGTATTTATTTTAAGATTTTTCAATTTCGCTCAACATAACATTTGAAGTATAAATCTTAAGCTTTCCAATGCATTTGATCTCACCTAAAAATCATGAAAAATGAATAAGTTATGTTCTTGGGAAGTTGACCCAAAATTAGGGTTTCAGTCAAAATGACCTATAATGTCTTGGAATGGATGATGACCTTTCAAGCTTCAAATAAATTTTTTATGAACATAAACGTTGTTCATATTGTCCTTAAGAACATTGTTTCTCTTGGGGTCATCTCCATTTGACCAACACATAAAAAGTTAGGTCTCAGTGTATTTCAAAATAGTCAGATGAATTGACTGATCAACTTCTCAAGTCCAAAACCTCATATCTTGATGAATTGATGATTGAGGGCACTCAAATAAGTTCAAATGTGCATGAAATGATGAATTAAAGAACTTCCCTTGATTGTATTTGACCATGGGCTGAGGTTGCTTCATGAGCAAGGCATAGTTGATGAACATATGAATTAAGGTTTCCTTGGGAAACAAGCCTCAAACCCTTGATTTGCTTTGATCAAAATGATGAATTGAGATACTTGGGAGGCATATTTGATGGATGAGAGCTTTGGAAACCATTTCCATGCTTTCTCTTACGTTCTCTTGACCATATCAATGCACATAGGCTCTCCTAGAAGCTTTTGACCTTGTGACTGCTCAAGCTACAAACAAGAGATGTTAGTGACATATTTTTATGCTTTTGGTTAGTAAATAAAAAGAGAAAAGAAATAATATACAATTCAAGTATGCTTGGTGATCTCAAATCAACTCACAAGAGATATCCCACCCTAAAGGTAAGAAACCAAGATGCTTATGATCCTTAAGGCTATGATGCAAATGCAATATTATGATGCCATGAGGGATCTTAGGGTAAAAATTAGGGTCTTACACCATCCAAGTGGTAACTTAACAAAGGCAACCAATCAAATGTAAGAGGAATATTACCTATTATCAACCGAGTGATAGCTTAAGAAAAGGCAATAAGCTAAAACATAATGATTACCAACTACCGTCCAAATGGTAACTTAACAAAGGTAACCAATCAAAAGTAAAAGAAATATTACCTACTATCAATCTAGTGATAGCTTAACAAAAGGTAATAAGCCCAAAAAGAATGATTACCAACTACCAGCCAAGTGATAGCTTAACAAAGGTAACCAATCAAAGGTAAAAGAAATATTACCTACTATTACCAAGTGATAACTTAACAAAAGGTAATAAGCCCAAAAAGAATGATTACCAACTACCAGTTAAGTGGTAACTTAACAAAGGTAACTAATCAAAGGTAAAAGAAATATTACCTACTATCAACCAAGTGATAGCTTAGCAAAAGGTAATAATACCAAAAAGAATGATTAACAACTACCATCCAAGTGGTAACTTAACAAAGGTAATCAATCAAAGGTAAGAGAAATATTACCTACTATCAACCAAGTGATTGCTTAATAAAAGGTAATAATCTCAAAAGGGACCAAAGTTCAACCCAGGAATGAACTGGAGAGAAACGGTCGAAGAAGGCTCAATCCAATGAGGACATGAACTCAATTGGAGATTGACTCCATCAAAATAATGAATTGGAGGGGAAAAATGAAGCAAAATCTTCCATGAGGATCAGACTCAGTGGGGAATTAGAAAGGATAAACTCTTTCTGCTTAAGGTTGACACTCTATTGGAGATAGGACGCACGCACTCTGTGGGGAGTTGAGTTCCAGAGAGCGGGGAAAGTATCGAGAAATTCAAAATGCGCAAAGAAACATTATGATGCTATGCATGTGTGTATGATTATGCTGACAAAACAAGCACAAAGGGTGTGAGACTGATAACACAGTACAACCAGATACTCGACTAATCTTAGCAAGATGGAGATGCTGGCAGAGATTCGTTAGGGATTCTACCATTCTTGCAATCTGATGTTGGGGAGACTGCCATAAGTACCAACAAGAAAACCCCGGCCTGGGGAAGTCCTGAATTCCATTCTTCAAGATCTTACCATCATTGAGATTGTTATTAACATTCCTTTTTTATGTTCACAAGTTGAGGAAAATACATATCTTTTTTTTTGGTAAATTTTCAAACACATGATTAGTTTTATATATACATATATATATATATATATATATATATATATATATATATATATATATATATATATATATATATATATATATATATATACATATATATATATATATATATATATATATATATATATATATATATATATATATTATATATATATATATATATATATATATATATATATATATATATATATATATTGTTTAAAAAATGATCATCAAAAATAAATAAAATTTCGTAAACTGAAACAAAATAAGAATAACGAACAAATGGGCAAAAAGCTCAAGTTTTATTGATATAATGGTGGTCCACAAATGGTGTGACTCCATGGATCATTACAAAGTTGGAAAATGGTAAATACATGGAAAGGGCTACATTGAGATACAATAACCAATATTCTCCCTAAAAACTTTGAATTCCACTATGCTCTGGACTTCAGTTGGAAAATGGTAAATACATGGAAAGGGCTACGTTGAGAATGATCAAGTCTGGCCTGATGCAGTTACTTGCCATAATCCCTAACTTTTGCCTAGATTGCCTTTTCGTGTTCAATATGCCAGGATGATTACTTTTTATTGATGTCTCTAATTTTTTTCCTCGGGTTTTCAATCCACCAAGACGCTCATTTTTTCCTAAGCCGCCCTTTCGGGTTTTCAACTTAGTGAGTTATTCTTTTAATTTTCTAGGCGAAGTACTTCTTGACTGCATCGACATTCACAGGACGAGGGAGCTCCTCACCATCCATAGTTGTAAGAATTAATGCACCACCAGAGAAATCTCTCTTAACAACATATGAACCTTCATAATTAGGAGTCCACTTTCCCCTAGAATCAGTGTTGAAATACAAGATCTTCTTGAGCATAAGGTCACCTTCTTTGAATACATGAGGTCTAACCTTTTTGTTAAATTCTTTCTTCACTCTCTTTTGATATAATTGGCCATGACACAAAGTCGTCATTCTTTTCTCTTCAATCAAATTCAACTGATCATACATGCTTTGACACCATTATTGGCTTTACTTAATTGTTTATTGTAAGAACAAAAATTGTTCTACAACAGATTCCTTGATTTTGATGATAACAAAGGATGAAACCAAAAATGGCACCCTAACGAAAAGTTTCTAAGTGTGCAGGGTTCTAAAGAAAGAAGAAATAAATCTGATGATGTCATCAGATGCACAACAAGATCAGATACAAATTATCAAGTATCAGAAGCATCTAAAGTGGAATCTCGTTTCAAGAAGCTCTGACTCTGGACAAAACTGCAAAGTATCAGAAGCATCTGAACATAAAGTAAAGTCTAGAAGCTCTGATTCTGAACAAATGCCTTCTGTAAACTCTGGAATTTATCAGCGCTATCTGAACTCTCAAGAAATAACATCAGAAGCCAGATCCCAAGAATCTCCAGATACACGAAGACTCTAATCAGATTTGTTAATCATGATGAAGTAACGTTTAAGCCAAGTTAAAGTTCTGCAAATGGATTTCCTCAATTAGAAAGAGACGTTAATCTCCTCTTCCAAGAGAGAAGATACTACTTGTGGTAAGTAGTCACTTCTAAAAGAAAAAAGTCTCCTGCAGAAGCTATTTATGGAATGGCGTAATTACATCTCATTATCCAGCAGATTTAACTCTACTTCAACTCTATTTCAACACTACTTCAACTCCTATATAAATAGAGAAGAAATCAACTTTCAGTAAGCAAGAAAATCAACTAGCCAAAACTATACTGAATTATTTCACGCTCAAGAAAATCATCTTTGTTCTCAAAGAATTTCACTAAGCTTTTGCTTATTAAGTGAAAAATCTGTTCTTAAATTTGTAATACTTGCTTTCTTAGAAGCACTCTAGATTACATATCTTGTATCTATTTTTATTTGATTTCCTCAAGTGACTCTTTGTAGTCTGTAGACTTGAGAGGACTAAGAGATTTTCTTCTCTCTTAGGGGTTGTTTGTAATCTTTCAAGATTAGTGGATTAAGTCCTTGTTGAAGGCGAAATCACCTTGGCCGGGTGGACTGGAGTAGCTTTGTGTTATAAGCGAACCAGTATAAAATCATTGTGTGATTTTCTTTTTTGGAAAAGCGCTTATTTTTTCAAACAATTCAAACCCCCTCTTTCTTGTTTTTCTCACCTTCAATTGGTATCAGAGCTCCGGCTCTGTTATTGATTTTCAAATCAAACACTTAACCGTGTAGAGAGATCCAGTGCGAGAAAAACAAATGGCTCACTCAAATGAAAGAGATTCTTACAATGCTAAACCTCCTGTTTTTGATGGAGAAAAGTTTGATTACTGGAAAGACAGAATCGAAAGTTTATTTCTGGGTTATGATGCTGACCTCTGGGACATTGTCACAGATGGATACAAACCTCCAGTCTTAAGTGGAGCTGAAGTTCCCAGAAGCAAAATGTCAGAAGATCAGAAACGTGATTTCAAGAATCACCACAAGGCCAGAACAATACTTCTAAATGCTATATCATACAACAAATACGAAAAGATCACCAACAGAGAGACGGCTAAAGATATACTTGACTCTCTGAAGATGACCCATGAAGGAAACTCCCAAGTCAAGAAGACGAAGGCTCTGGCGCTGATCCAGAAATATGAAGCTTTCAAGATGGAAGATGACGAAGCTATAGAAGCTATGTTTTCCAGATTCCAAACTCTTATTGCAGGTCTTAAAGTGCTTGACAAAGGATACACGACTGCAGATCATGTTAAGAAGATAGTCAGAAGTCTGCCAAAGAAATGGAGACCAATGGTTACTGCTCTGAAGTTATCAAAGGATCTGAACAATATCAGCCTTGAAGAACTTGTTAGCTCTCTCAGAAGTCATGAGATAGAACTAGAGGAGGATGAGCCTCAGAAAAGAAACAAGTCAGTGGCGCTGAAGTCCAGACCTGAAAGACGGAAGTCAGACAGAACCAAAGCTCTCCAGGCAGAAACTGCAGATACTGACGACTCTGAACCTGAAGACTCTGATGATGAAGAAGAACTGTCCTTACTAACCAGAAGAGTTAAGCAACTCTGGAAAAGAAGGAACAACAACAACTTCAGAAGATCAAGACCCAGAGGGGATCGATCAGAGTCAACTTCAAAAGGTAAACCTAATAAAGATATTACCTGTTTTGAATGTAAAGAAACAGGTCATTACAGAAATGAATGCCCCAAGCTGAAGAAAGATAACTCTAAGAAAGAAAGCTTCAAGAAAAATACCTTCAGAACAAAGAAGGGATTAATGGCCACCTGGGACGATAGTGAATCCGAATCATCAGAATCTGACTCTGATGAACAGGCCAACGTAGCTCTTATGGCTACCACATCCAGCAG
This sequence comes from Lathyrus oleraceus, assembly GCF_024323335.1. Classification (NCBI taxonomy): domain Eukaryota; kingdom Viridiplantae; phylum Streptophyta; class Magnoliopsida; order Fabales; family Fabaceae; genus Lathyrus; species Lathyrus oleraceus. Next base: position 412,090,529 of record NC_066581.1, read on the forward strand.
CTCAGATGAAGAATCTGAAGAGGTATTTTCTGAACTTTCTAGATCTGACTTAGAATCATGTTTATCAGAAACTCTTACCTCTCTTCAGAAATTAAAACAAAAAGTTAAAGACATTAAAGGCCTTCTTAAAGCAAAATCTGAAGTATGTAGTAGACTTGAGACAACAATTCTAGCACGAGATGATACTATCAGATCTCTAACGATAGAAAGAGATGGAGCCAAAACAAAAAGCTTAGAATTAGAAGAAACGTTGTCTCAAGCACCACAAACTTCAAATGAAATTATTTACAAATATGAAGAAGCCTTTCAACAATTTCTGAAGAATGGGATAGATAGGAGTATTATGGCATCCATGATTTATGGAGTAGGTCAGAATAATAAAAGGGGAATTGGGTATGATTCTGAGGAAAATAAAACCTCTACCAGTAACCAGCTTAAATCTCCGTTTTCATATCATTACACACACACACAAGAACAAAAATTTAAGAATGATAGAAGACCCAAAGTTATAAGAAACTCTGGGAAGACTAATCTAAAAGGACCCAAGAGATTCTGGGTACCGAAAGATAAGATTATCTATGTTGCAGATATCCTATGCAGCAAAGTTCAGACACCAGTCATGGTACCTGGACTCTGGATGCTCGCGACATATGACGGGAAGAAAGTCTATGTTCCAAAGCCTGGAACTTAAAGACGCTGGATTTGTAGGCTTCGGAGGAGATCAGAAAGGAAGGATCAGAGGCTCCGGAACTATTGGTAATGGTACTCTTCCCTCTATATCTGATGTTCTTTATGTAGAAGGATTAATGCATAACTTGTTATCCATAAGTCAATTAAGTGATAACGGTTATGATGTAATCTTTAATCAAAAAACGTGTAAAGCCATTAGTCAGAACGATGGCTCTGTCCTTTTCACAGGCAAGAGGAAAAACAACATTTATAAAATAAATCTTTCTGATTTAAAAGATCAAAATGTTAAATGTTTAATGTCAGTTCACGTAGAGCAATGGGTATGGCATAGACGCTTAGGCCACATTAGCATGAGAAAACTTTCTCAGCTAACTAAACTTGAGTTAGTCAGAGGCCTGCCTAAACTGAAGTTTTCTTCAGATGCTCTGTGTGAAGCTTGCCAGAAAGGAAAGTTTTCAAAAACATCTTTTAAAAAGAAAAATGTTGTTTCTACCTCTAAGCCTCTGGAGCTTCTTCACATTGACTTATTTGGTCCTGTGAAAACAGCATCAGTCAATGGAAAGAAGTATGGACTAGTAATCGTTGATGATTACAGCCGCTGGACATGGGTAAAATTCCTAAAGCACAAGAGTGAGTCTCACTCTGTATTCACCAGTTTCTGTTCTAAAGTGCAAAAAGAATTTGACTCTAAAATTGTTAGAGTCAGAAGTGATCATGGTGGAGAATTTGAAAATAAAGATTTTGAAGAATTATTTGACTCTAATGGAATATCCCATGATTTCTCCTGCCCTAGAACTCCACAACAAAATGGAGTTGTAGAGAGGAAGAATAGGACACTCCAGGAGATGGCCAGAACCATGATCAATGAAACAAATGTAGCAAAGCACTTTTGGGCAGAAGCTGTAAATACAGCGTGTTACATTCAGAATAGAATCTCTATTAGACCTATTCTGGAAAAGACTCCCTATGAACTGTGTAAGGGAAGAAAACCCAACATTTCATATTTTCATCCTTTTGGATGCATTTGTTTTATATTAAATACTAAAGAACATCTGAACAAGTTTGATTCCAAAGCACAGAAAGGTATTATGTTAGGATACTCAGAACGCTCTAAAGGCTATAGAGTATACAACACAGAAACCAAAATTGTGGAGGAATCAATTCATGTTAGATTTGATGATAAGCTTGACCCTGAAAAGTCAAAGCTAGTTGAAAAGTTTGCAGATTTAGAGATCACTTTGGTAGAATCTGAGAAAACTCCAGAAGCAACTGTCACTCCAGACTCTGAAGAAATTAAATCTCCAGAAATTCCAAGGAAAGTTAAAAGTCGTATTAACGTATCTGAAGATTTGATTTTGGGAAACAAAGATGAACCTGTTAGAACCAGATCTACCTTCAGAACTTCTGAAGATATTCCTCTGGGACTAGTGTCTCTGATTGAGCCTACATCCTGTGATGAAGCTCTTCAAGATAACGATTGGGTGGCAGCTATGCAAGAAGAGTTAGATCAATTCTCCAAGAATGATGTCTGGGATCTCGTTCCTAAACCCAGAGGCACTCATGTCATTGGAACCAGATGGGTTTTCAGAAACAAACTGAACGAGAAAGGAGAAGTTGTCAGAAACAAAGCACGACTGGTAGCTCAAGGTTATAGTCAACAAGAAGGTATTGATTATAATGAAACCTTTGCTCCAGTCGCAAGGCAGAATTTGAAATGAGTCTAATGCAAGAACTAAAGTTCTTTCTGGGAATTCAAATCAATCAAACTCCAGAAGTCACATACATTCATCAAAGCAAGTACATTAAAGACGTTCTGAAGAAGTTTGATATGTCTGAATGCAACTCTGCAAAGACTCCCATGCATCCAACTTGCATTCTGGAAAAGGAAGAGGTAAGCAACAAGGTTTGTCAGAAGCTCTATCGAGGTATGATAGGCTCTCTTCTCTATCTGACTGCTACTCGTCCTGATATTCTCTTTAGCGTCTGTCTTTGTGCCAGATTCCAATCAGATCCTAGAGAATCTCATTTAACAGCTGTTAAGAGAATTCTTAAGTATCTGAAAGGAACTCCTAACCTGGGCCTGATGTATGAGAAAACATCAGAGTATAGGCTTTCTGGTTATTGTGATGCAGATTATGCAGGAGATAGAATAGAACGAAAAAGCACATCTGGAAATTGCCAGCTTCTGGGAAACAATCTAATCTCCTGGGCTAGCAAAAGACAGTCAACTATCGCTCTATCAACTGCAGAAGCAGAATACATCTCAGCATCACTGTGCACAACTCAGATGCTCTGGATGAAGCATCAGCTAGAAGATCTTCAGATATTTGAGAGTAACATTCCTATCTTTTGTGATAATACTGCTGCTATTTGTTTGAGTAAGAATCCTATTTTACATTCCAGAGCCAAACACATAGAAATTAAACATCATTTTATTAGAGACTATGTTCAGAAAGGGATAGTAACGCTGAAGTTCATTGATACAGAACATCAATGGGCAGATATCTTTACTAAGCCTCTAGCTGAAGATAGATTTCTTTTCATCTTAGAAAATCTGAACATTAAAAATTGTCCTGAATGAAGTATGGCTCTGAAAAATATAAAATAAGATTCTGATAAAAACAAATATGATTCTGCCTCTGACTCTGATACTTCTACATTGTTAAGAAGATATCTGAGTTAGAAATCTTCAGAACCAATCTCTTGGTATACCTGAAGATCAGATACATCAACACGTGGAACTCTGAAGCGTCAAACTTTAGAACTTCTAGACAGCTGTCAAGAAATTCAAAAGGCAGACGTTTGAGTTTTCCTCAAGCAGTGTGCAAACTGTGGGATTAGACATTCATTTATGAGCTGTAATCATTTTTCCCCCAAACGTGCTATTTTGGTTTTTGTGCTAACGCTGGTATGTGTGTCGTTTTGCATGCGTTTTTACTTAGGTATATAAACACTTTTCTCACATTTCACACACTTATCACTCTCACTCACTCTTAAACCCTAAACCCTTCTCTGCAAGTTCTTCATCTTCTTCATCAATCTTCTTCATGAATGCTCAAGAGCAAGAAGTTTTTAACTTCTCCCAACAGATGGAATCCGCTTCTAATCCACAAACCTCAAACACTCAAACACCCACTGTTACAGGCGTTACCATAACCCCTGTTTATCAAGAACCTCACATTTTGGAACGTGAACGCCACATTCATCTTGCAACCTCCTTTGAAAATTTGGATGTACTGTGTGAGTCGCTGGTAGATTTTGAGAACTTGAGAAGAAACGGTGTTGATCTTACTGAAGATCTTCACAAGCAAGGTTGGGAAAACTACTTCGACAGGCTTTATGGTCCCATTTACCCTCTTCTTGTCAAAGAATTTTGGAGACATGCTGATGCAGATGACCAGTTCATTGTTTCTTTTGTTCTGGGAGTAAAGATTGTCATCACTGAAGCATCAATTGCTTCCTTGCTAAACATGGAGAAAGCTGGAGGTAAAAGGATTTACAACATTCCTCCAAGGTCAAAGCGCATCACTGAAGTCATTAACCCTACAATCTTCAAACCTAATGTTGAAGGAAACCCCTCTAAGAACAAGGAGCTTCATCAGAACCTCCGAGTTTGGCTAAAGATTATTCTGGGAACAATCCATCATCGTCCAGCCTCCAACTCTTCAGATTACATAAACGCTGATCAGAAATGCATCCTTTACTGTATTCAGAAGGGTATCCAGATCAACCTCCCTGTTCTCCTCTTTAGATATCTGAGAGATTCAGTCAGAGAAACGAGGAATAATATGAAGCCCAGATCCTACATTCCTCTGGGAAGATTGCTCTCTGATGTCTTCATTGAGCATGGCTTGGTAGATGATCTGGAGAAGACCAGATGTATGGATGATCTGGCAATTGATGTGGGAAAGCCTCTGAATGCCAAAAACCTGAAGAGCATGGGAATCATCAAAGAGATTAGAGTCAAGCCCACTATGGATGTGTCCTGGGAATCTCTAAAAGATCAGAGGAAGATGCCTCATGGCCTGGTCAGATTCTTCAAGGATGAGCCCAGAGACGCTGTTGCCCTCTATCTTCATCGTATGCTGGAAGAAGGTGTTGATGTTTCTGATTTCCGCCTTGAAGACTGTCTGGACTCTGTAGAAGATCTTGTCAAATACAAGAGAGGTGTCTCTGAGAAACAGATAGCTGCTGAGGCAAGGAGAGCAAAGAAAGCCAGACTTGGAGAAACTTCTGGCAGCAAAACTTCAGCACCTCTGAATGTCTCTTCTGGTAAGTCTGTTCCTCCTGTCTCCTCTGAATCTATAATGGCTTCCTCTAACCCTCTCTCCTCTCAACCAATTTTTACTACCTCTGAAATCCCACCCTCAATCACCAGAACCTCCCAACCAACACCAGTTCTAAACATAGCTAGAACTTTCATTCCTCCCTCTCAACCTATACAAACCCACCAAAGCATTTCTTCTTCCTCATCCTCTGAATATGAATCACCCCCTTACCTTTCCCCTTCTTCTGACCAAGAGTTATCTGATCAAGAGTCCTCTGACCAAGAACACTCTGACCCTAACTCCCCAACAATAGCTGAAATTTATGCTAAAAATTTCGCTCCACAACCCACAAGACAATCTGAAGTAACCTCACCCCTCCAAACTTCACTTCCACCACAACAAACAACAACCTTACCCTCTGAAACTCAACCATCTGATCCCTTCACCTCTAATATCACTCCACCAATCCTTCCCGCTGTCCCAGAACCAGAATCCGAACCCTTAGATGTAAACCCACTCTATGCTTCATCCCCAGATTCTGAACTTCAAGCAGAATCTGAACCTCAACAAACTGAACCTCCATCTCTAAATCTCAGCCCTCAAAACTCTCCACCTCATTCACCTGAACCTGAACCTGAACTTACCATACCTACCCTTGAGGAGGCCATTATGCAGGTTGCAGAAGCTTCAGTCCAGAAGGTCAAGTCTCTGGCTAAAAACTCTGAAGTTAGTGATGATCCTAAATCTGTTAGGACACACTGGAACAGAGTCATTAGTTGGATGACCTCTGAGTCTTATAGGCTGAAGAGTATCTCTGAACAAGTCAGAAATGGCTACATCAGAGATGCTGAGGAAAGGCTCCAAGAGAGATTGGCCAGAGAAGCTGAGGCCAAGAGATTAGAAGAGGAAAGATTGGCTAAGGAAGCTGAGGAAGAAGCAAGAAGGTTAGAAGAAGAAAGGCTGGCAAAGGAAGCAGAACTTCTAAGGATTAAGGAAGCTGAAGCCAAGGCTCAGGCGGATGCAGAAGCCCAAGCTGCTGCTGAAGCTGAAGCTCAGCAGGCTCTGACTCAGGGGGAGTCTTCCTCTGCGATCCCTATGATTCTTCATGCTCTGAAAGAGATCAAGCAAGATCAGAAAGAAATCAAGCAAGATCAGAATGAGCTCCGTGCCAGGATGGACAAGCAAGATGCTTTGAATGAAAACATCCAGAACATGTTTGCCATGTTGCTTCAGAGACTTCCTCAACCTCCAAACCCTTAGGCACTTAGGATTTATTTTGTTTGCTTGCCTAGTGTTTTTGCTTCTGTCTTCTTTAGCTCTGATATTCTCTTGGATCTGATGTTTTTGCTTGCCTTTGTGCTTCTGATTAATGAAATGTTTTTCTCTTTATTATCTTGTTATTTTTTTTTATATATCTACCTTTTTGATTCTGACAAAAAGGGGGAGAAATCATTAAATAGCATTAAATAGCTCTGATGAAAATTGTCTAAAACCTTAAGCACTATGCAACATTTGTAGATATAGCTCTGATAAAAATAGCTCTGATTAAATAGCTCTAACATTAAATTTAAGAAATTGCAGAAAGTTTTCAGAAATCTTATTACTTGGAAAGCTCTGGTAAGAACTTCTGAACTCCCTAGCACTAACTCAGGGGGAGCTTCTGTCTATCTGATCTTATTTTATTCATGTTTCATCTGCTATTTTAAGTTGTTTTGTCATCATCAAAAAGGGGGAGATTGTAAGAACAAAAATTGTTCTACAACAGATTCCTTGATTTTGATGATAACAAAGGATGAAACCAAAAATGGCACCCTAACGAAAAGTTTCTAAGTGTGCAGGGTTCTAAAGAAAGAAGAAATAAATCTGATGATGTCATCAGATGCACAACAAGATCAGATACAAATTATCAAGTATCAGAAGCATCTAAAGTGGAATCTCGTTTCAAGAAGCTCTGACTCTGGACAAAACTGCAAAGTATCAGAAGCATCTGAACATAAAGTAAAGTCTAGAAGCTCTGATTCTGAACAAATGCCTTCTGTAAACTCTGGAATTTATCAGCGCTATCTGAACTCTCAAGAAATAACATCAGAAGCCAGATCCCAAGAATCTCCAGATACACGAAGACTCTAATCAGATTTGTTAATCATGATGAAGTAACGTTTAAGCCAAGTTAAAGTTCTGCAAATGGATTTCCTCAATTAGAAAGAGACGTTAATCTCCTCTTCCAAGAGAGAAGATACTACTTGTGGTAAGTAGTCACTTCTAAAAGAAAAAAGTCTCCTGCAGAAGCTATTTATGGAATGGCGTAATTACATCTCATTATCCAGCAGATTTAACTCTACTTCAACTCTATTTCAACACTACTTCAACTCCTATATAAATAGAGAAGAAATCAACTTTCAGTAAGCAAGAAAATCAACTAGCCAAAACTATACTGAATTATTTCACGCTCAAGAAAATCATCTTTGTTCTCAAAGAATTTCACTAAGCTTTTGCTTATTAAGTGAAAAATCTGTTCTTAAATTTGTAATACTTGCTTTCTTAGAAGCACTCTAGATTACATATCTTGTATCTATTTTTATTTGATTTCCTCAAGTGACTCTTTGTAGTCTGTAGACTTGAGAGGACTAAGAGATTTTCTTCTCTCTTAGGGGTTGTTTGTAATCTTTCAAGATTAGTGGATTAAGTCCTTGTTGAAGGCGAAATCACCTTGGCCGGGTGGACTGGAGTAGCTTTGTGTTATAAGCGAACCAGTATAAAATCATTGTGTGATTTTCTTTTTTGGAAAAGCGCTTATTTTTTCAAACAATTCAAACCCCCCCTTTCTTGTTTTTCTCACCTTCAGGCTTTACTTAATTGTTTTCTTCATGTTATATATGCTTGCTTGCTTATTTTTTTCTTTTATGCTTTCTTTTTCATTATATGCTCATCATCTTGCTTTTCTGTGGATTCTGGGATGATATTATGAGTAAAGCTCTACACCCGAGCTTTGGAAAAAGAAGAGAGAAAACATAGTTTAGAATTAGAGGTTGTATAGTGTTAGTCTCGAAGGACCACTCCTTGTGTGCCTAGCATGAAGACTTCCCCTAGAGTAGACTTTTTTCGTAAATCTCATTATAAGACAACTAGCCTGTCGTTGATTCATGAAGGGTCCATGACTCTAGGAACCACTCTTAGAACCAATTTATGCTTTGGTGGCTACGTAATGTTAGACTCCAAGGACCACTCCTTGTGTGCCTAACATGAAGACCCCACCCAGGATAGACATTTTCGTCACTCTTGTCAAATAATGATTAGCCTGTTGCAGAATGTTGATACAATTAGAGTCTGTCACTTTGAGAACCTTATCCAAAACCTCAGAGCTAACCCTGTGAGTGGTTTATGGGTAGAAAGCGTAGAATTGTCCACTATAGGGAGACCTCAGTATTATGATTGTTCAATAATGCTCATGTTATCCCGGATCCTAACTATGCATGCATTACATTTTATTTGCATGCCAAAATACAAAAGACATTCATGCATTCTCATTTCATCACCATGCATGCACATCATAAACAAAAAAAAAACTCATCCCGTCTTTTGTCCTTAACCAGCAGGTTGACTTCACGATACTCGTATCGAACCCTTAAGATCTACTAAAAGACAATGTGTCATATCCAAAAATTTACCCTCCCCTTGAAAGGATCACAATTCCGCACGGGGAAACAAAATAGGGTTTATAACAAACCACAAACTCTGCTGGAGAGCAAGAAAATAGGATTTACGACTACCGAATACTGGGTAGAAAACCATAAACACTTGCTGAGGAACAAAAAGTTCACAACCACAGATTCCACAAAAGGGAAAAAAGGTACATAGGATTCACAACTACCGGTTACTGGGTAGAAAACCACAAAGATAGGACTTATAACTACCGGTTACTGGGTAGAAGGCCCAAAAAAGATTTCGCTGGGGATAAGATGAACTATTGCCGGTTACTGGGCAATTCATTCATTTATTCCACAGGGAAGCACAAGAGATAGTTGAAAAAGGCCAATTCAGGATCAAACCAAAAAGGCAAACTGAATCAAGACTCGTCCTAATGAGGATATAACTCAATAGGGAAAACCCATCCCAATATATGTGTTGGGAGGAAACGGAAACAACCGTCATCCACGAGGATATATCTCAGTGGGGAATTGCAGAAGGACAGACATACACTTTCTGCCTATGGGGCTGACTCTATATTGAGAGCTTAAACACCCGACATCTGCTTGGAGAGATCTACTGGAGAGATCTATATTACCAAAGACAGGAGACAACAAACAAAAGATATATGGCAAAAAATGCAACATGAATATCTGAATGTTGAAAGTATGCATGAATATGCGTGATTTATGTTTGATGAATGCCGACAAAACAGACATATCTAACACAAACAGGCCCAGGAATCAAACGCCCGGTACTACACTTCCAGAGGAAAATCCAAGAAATCCAACTGGAAAGCCAATCAGCTGGAGATCTGAATGCTAAAAAGCAAAGATCTGTTGTGAAAATCAGAGATATCAAAGGAATCACCAAATCTCTGAGTGATGGATCATCAATCAACCCAACTGGGAAACAAAAGTTCACAACAGGCAGTAACTGCCACAAAGACAAATCTGTTGGGGAAATGGAGAAATCCCAAGATTTCTGCAGGGGGATCATCAGTCTCAGATGGGAAACAAAAGCTCACTGCACAGGCCAAAACTGCTGAAAAGAACAGAACACACAAGTAGAATCTGGCTGCATAAGCAACTCTACTGGGGATTCTATCAGCCACTCCATTGGGGATGAACCCACTGAGGGAAAATAGATCACACAAGTAGATTCTGCCACACAAGCAACTCTATTGGGGATCAAAAGCATCAGAAAATCACCAAATCTCTACAGGGGAGAAAACCACTCACAGGTATAATCTACCACCACCAATCTACTGGGGATTTACCTGAGGCAGAGAAGGAGAGCTGGGGATCAACCACCAAAAACTGAACCTTCCAAAAGGAACCGCAATTGCTAAGGAGGCAAGAATCACTGCTCTGCTGAAGGGAGAAGAGGTATAACCTCAACAAACACCCTGATGAGGAGAGGCAGCATAGATGAAGTACATCATACCAATAACTCCACTGGCGACTTCACTGAGGAGAATGACGAAGTACCAGGATATCAACCCACTAACTACCGAATCTTCCAAAAGGAAAGCACCCACGCTGGGGAGAGAATATTGCTAGAGAGGAAAACTGAAGTTTCCAACAAGCACTCTGATCTGGGAACACAAAAATCTCAACAGAAGCTCTGCTTGGGGAACAACCCCAACAACAATCTGGAGAAAGAGGATACAAACATGCCAGGAGTATGAACAAATGTCTTACCCTGTTGGAAATCATGCCACCCTTGGGAGAGCACTGAGCAATTCTTAAGTATCCTTTTATCATTGTGAATGTTCACTTTGTTTAAAAACAATTTTGAAAATTTTTGTTTGTTTAAAACAATGACATTTTATCAATTAAAACATGCAAAACATTTGTTGAATTGAAACAAATAAGAGTGCAAATAATTGGATAAAAGCTCAAATTTATTTGATGGAATGGTAGCCTGCAAATGGCAAGACTCCATAGATCTGTACAAATTTGAAATCGGTGATATATATTGGAAGAGGGCTACATTGAACATAATGACCATTTCTCTTCCAATTTGAATCCGATGTATTCCAAGCTTCAGTTGACGACGAATCAAGAATCTCTGACGAACAGTCGGCTGTGGAACAGAAAGTCTTGTCAGGATGCAGTTACTTGCCAAATCCCTAATTTTTGCCTAGATTGCCCCAGGGTGAGGTACTCAATCTAGCAGGATGCAAATATACTTTTTTTCATGTCTCTAACTTTTGCCTGGATCGCCCTTTCAGGTTTTCCACCGAGACGCTCATTTTTGCCTAAGCCGCCCTTTCGGGTTTTCAACTTAGCGAGTTATTCTGTTTTTCTTTTTAGGCAAAGTATTTCTTGACTGCATCTGAATTCACAGGACGAGTGAAATCCTCCCCATCCATTGTTGTGAGCATCAGAGCACCGCCTGAAAAGGCTCTCTTGACAACATATGGACCTTCATAGTTTGGAGTCCACTTGCCCCTGGAATCGGGCGCGAAAGACAAGACTTTCTTGAGCGCAAGGTCACCTTCTCGGAATACACGAGGCTTGACCTTCTTATCGAATGCTTTCTTCATTCTCTGCTGATATAACTGACCATGACACATGGCAGTCAATCGCTTCTCTTCAATTAAATTCAGTTGGTCATAACGACTCTGAATCCATTCAGCATCAGTCTACTAGGGCTTGAGGGTATAATTTTTCTTTTATTTTCTTTCTTTTTTTTTTGATTTTTTTTTGCCTGGATCGCCCTTTCAGGTTTTCCACCGAGACGCTCATTTTTGCCTAAGTCGCCCTTTCGGGTTTTCAACTTAGCGAGTTATTCTGTTTTTCTTTTTAACCAAAGTATTTCTTGACTGCATCTGAATTTACAGGACGAGTGAAATCCTCCCCATCCATTGTTGTGAGCATCAGAGCACCGCCTGAAAAGGCTCTCTTGACAACATATGGACCTTCATAGTTTGGAGTCCACTTGCCCCTGGAATCGGGCGCGAAAGACAAGACTTTCTTGAGCGCAAGGTCACCTTCTCGGAACACACGAGGCTTGACCTTCTTATCGAATGCTTTCTTCATTCTCTGCTGATATAACTGACCATGACACATGGCAATCAATCGCTTCTCTTCAATTAAATTCAGTTGGTCATAACGACTCTGAATCCATTCAGCATCAGTCTACTAGGGCTTGAGGGTATAATTTTTCTTTTATTTTCTTTCTTTTTTTTTTGAATTTTTTTTTTGATTTTGATTATTTTGATTTTATTTTTCACCCTCTCTTTTTTACATTACATTTGCAATGCCCCAGTTTGACTGTTTTTGCTGATTCTCAAGATACAACTGAATGATTTTCTTTTTGTACTCAAGAAGACGAGTAATCTCGTCAGGAATCCCCTTCAACATCATCTTCCTCTGCTTCGAATACAAGGAATCCACAATTGGGAGATGGCGTTGGATCATTATGTTCAATGGGTTTTAGAAAACAACCTGCATAATGATTTTGATATGAAAAGCTTTTTGAAATCAAACAAGGCAATCATTATGCAGATGAAAAGTTTGATTTTATGCTTTTTTTTCAGGGTTTTTTGTGATCACCAATTTCATGCAAAAAAAGCAAAAAGTGAAAACGATTGGAAAAACAAATGTTTAACAAGCATTTATTGAATGAAATATCATTGTATAAATGTTGCCAACAATGTCACCACTTCTCCTTTTGGCATGGGAGAAGGGTTTTCAAACAAAGTGAACATATTACGCTGACTTATGAATGACTGTAGGAACATCTACAGCGACCCAATTGCGACAGATCCCGCCAGGGATAACAAAGTTGCCAGTATCCTCTGTATCCTCTTCCAGAATAGCAGCAACTTCCTCAGCTTGATCGGCGTGGATGAAACCTCCACTCTTGAACAACCCTTTGTCGTTGAAGACCCCAAAAGAATAGACAATGCCAGCCCGGGACTTGTTATCTTCAAGCTCAATCATCTTTCTTAAACCAACAACTGCACCACATTCAATGGCCAGTTTTGCATCACGATAGGAAGCAAATGAAGGAGACTTCTTCTCAATCGGCTCAGCAATAGACAAAGCTTGGAAAGGCGTTCCAACTTCATCCTCAGCATCAATATATGAGAAAGAAGACAAGTGGCTAACCAGGAATAAATCATTCAAAAGCACTCTGTCTGGCATATTCCTCCTCGAGTTCACAGTTCTCTTGCTCAACATGATCCATCAATCTTGCAGAGATGGCTCAGTGCAGTACCGGCGAGTTAGTGCATCTTCAAAATAAATGAAGAGCACGGGGATCAGACCACAAGACCAAAGGCTGAGAACAACCCCCGCTTATGCAAATGATGCATGAAATGCTGGTGCATATGATTGATTTTATTTCAGAGGAACTCGAGGGTTTTATTTGCAAACTTTGCAATATTAATCATTTTATTGCATATGGAAATATCTCATTGGATAATTCTTTGTCTTTCCATATCTGAAAATTTTTGCAAAGAAACCCCTTAAGTTCCTTGAAAAAAATTTCTCATTTTTTGATGATATGGGTGCAGATGAATGCATGAATGCATGAATGCAACAATCACACTCAAGGATCAAGAAAAGCACACCAGACAAAGGTCATGTGATGGCTCATATTATCCCTAATATCAATCATCCATTTTGGTGGATTATGGTTTTCACCTTATCAACACCCAAGTTCCATTGATATTAACGATATACGAACGATTCAACCATCCTTAATATCAATCATCCATTTTGGTGGATTATGGTTTTCACCTTATCAACACCCAAGTTCCATTGATATTAACGATGGGTGAACGGATCAACCATGAATCACGGGTTTGTTGTGAGTCACGAGCATGGAGTCTCGGTTAAGAACCACCCAAAGGGAGTGTATTATGGTTTAAACCTGCCGAACATGTTCTACCAGAGGTTCCCATAGTCATCATCCCATCTTTCGAATATTATCGGAGGAACGAATACTCGTATTCCAAAAATATTCTCAAGAGAGACTCTTATGAGTGTAGTATCGCGTAACAATCACATCAGATCTTACATCTGAACGACCTCCGCACTACGTCCTAAAAAAAGGCCAAGATGGGCTTGGTAAACTAAGGTCCTTGGCTTCTACAGCACATATCGAAAGAATAATGCCTAACCACAAATAACTTGTGTGACATCATTAATCCAACATGACCTCCACCAAGTGAATGGACTCGCAAGTCAACTTGCTAAGAAATAACTCCACACAAGTCGACGAGACTATGCCATTCTCCTATCATAGGGTGCACTCGAGTTCGGGTATAGAACTCATCTCACAGAGATCACCAAGCAAGCAAGCAATTGATATATCAAGCAAATCAATCATTAGAAGCAATACAGTAATCCCAAATTGTACAAAAATATGTCATAAACAATATATCACAACAATTGTGAAAAGTCGGCAAACCCACTAGGAAAACATATGTCCCCAGCAGAGTCGCCACTTTTTTGTAGCGGTGTATTCATCACTTTATGATTTATTGACTAAATCAAAAGCAAAGCATACAAAGATAGAGTCGCCACCGCACTTTTATTTATCCAAAGGAATGGCTAAAAAGCGAACAAAAGCCTAAGAAGTTTTACACATAGAAAACTAATGAAAGGTCAGAGATCTGGGTAAGGGGGTAATTATGCAAAGGGAAGGTGTTAGGCACCCAAAGCATCCTAGGTACTCCTAGGGAACCCTTTTCACAAATTGTTGCAAAAAGATATTGTTTATGAAAATATTTATTGTGCAAACATTGATTGGGAGGATGAGAAAAGAATATACAATTTTTATTATTTTTGTGTTTGGATGGATAACCATTGCCTACGTAACTTTACAAGATCAAAACCTCGTAGTTCGGCTAAAAGATTTCCAAAATGTGAGTGGATTGATTTTAAACAAAAGCCCTAAGGTCTTTCATTATCCACGGGAGAAAACTCAACCTATACAACCACAAGTCCACCATGTGAGAAAAGCTTCAACTTGCTAGTGAGGGACCATGCCCTATAATAAGCAAGGAAGTCTTACAATTCAATCACTAAGGACAAAAGGTGAGATTCACATCAACCACTAAGATAATTGAGATCTATGGCTAATGTATGAAAACTTATCAAGAATGGACAAAGCCACAAAACAATTGAATGAGTGAAATTAACCAATTAGAGTATTCACAAAAAATGGTCAAAGTATGATTAGAATTCAATTCAAAAGAAGTATTATGAAAACGAAATTTGAAAATCAAAGGCTTAAGACCTAGGTTTCTAATTTGAAAACAAATGAAAATGTTTACACAAAGTTTTCTGGTTTGAGTTAACATGCAAAGATGGAGGTTTAGAACAAAAAGGGTGAGGGTTAAGGGCTGCAAAACTTCTTAGATGTTCACCTCTTGAAATCATATGTAGATGATCCAAGTGATTCCTTTGGAAAAGGCAACAAGTGATGACAAATAAACAACATAAATGGATACCGGATGCCAATCAATGGACTTACACCAATCTCACAAAACAAAGAAAATATGGAAACCAGATACCAATTAATGGATTTACACCAATCTCACAAAACAAAGAAAACATGGATACCAGATGCCAATCAATGGACTTACACTAGTCTCACAAAGCAAAGAAAACAAATGCAATAAGCAAAAGGAAACAAGTTGCCAATAAATGGTCTTACACTCGACTCCTAGGAAATAGAATGCCAATCAATGGTCTTAGTCCCAACTCCTACCAGATCATAGGAAACAACTGCCAATAAATGGACTTACAATTGACTCCTCAATGGACAAAACAAACAAGGAAACATGTAACCAATCTATGGACTTACACCTGACTCCACAACAAATGATCATAGGAAACAGATAACCAATCAATGGCCTTACATCTGACTCCTCACATAAACAAACATGCTATGAAAAGCAAAAAGCAAGCACATGGAATGATGCAAGTAGATATGCAAAAAGCAAACATGTAAGATGCACAATTAAGCAATCAAGCAATCAGTTAGCACACACTATACACAATCAAGAGGCTCAATCAAGGTTAGGCTTTTAGAAACTAGCCAACTGGAATGGGGTGTTTTGAGCTCTTAACCCTAACATTGAGAGTTAGGGTGAAGCAGATGAAATGGAGATGAGGGTTATGCCTCATAGCTCTTATCCCTGGCCTGGGAGAGCTTTAAACAATAGAAGGTGTGGGAGTTCAGAATGAAGGAACTCTTCTCTACATATGATTGACTCTATAAGATCTTGGGTTCTTATTCACAATGCATCAACACATGGTGTGAGCAAAGTGAATCACACAACTGAATAGCAGGGGATGGATTACACATCCCTTTTATCTGCCAATTGCCTCTTAAGAGGACTTTACCTGCTTGGCACAAAAATTAAACAAACAAGAACATGGCCTCTTAAGGAGGGCTTCAGACAGGTGCCTGCCAATAACAGCAGGTCTTCCAGACTACATGAAGATTAGGGATTATACCTAAGTGGTATGCCAACCACAAGCAAAGCAAAGCAAAGTTTAAATGAACTTAAAGCAACTTAAGTACCTCTTGAAGAACAGAATCTTGAAACTGCACGATCCTCAGCTCCAAATGATCCAAATCCACTCTATGATGCTTGTGATGATGTTTGATGAAGAAAAGGAAGCTTGAACACGTGTAGATCTAGCTTAATCTTGAATTTCCATTTTCAACTTCATGAGCTTGCTATGCACAATTCTTGCTCGAATTCACCAATTCAACACTTGATCTGCACAGAATCAAAGCTAGGCAACAAGAATATGAAGTAAAATTGCAATGTTATTTGGAAAAAATTTGAATTATGAATGAGAGAAAAATTTGGAGGGAGATGAAAATTTGGATCTAGAAATGTGAATTGTGATTAACCTCCTTCAATTCTGTTATGATTAGAGTATTTATATCCTTTCCTAATCACCTTGCTAATCCATGTTTAATTTGGGTTAATGAAAATAAGGTGTTTTGCAAAATTTTGAAAATGCATGGTGCATGGGATAATTACACGTGAACAGTACCAATCCCTTGATCATTTTCACTTAAAATCCTTTTTTAAACTCAATGGCAATGGTAGAAAGTCCATACAATGCACCATTTCTGAATTTTGCAATTTCCCTCCAAAAAAGGCATGGAATAGCAAGTGATTATGTGATGAGATTTCATGTAATGTGATGCATGATTTGGAAATTAGAGGTCAAGAGAAGAATATTGCAAAAAGAACCACTCAATTTGGAGCTTTGGTTCAAAAGATATGCTCATTTGAAGTTCCATGCACACTTGGCAATGATTGGATCATATCTCCTCAACCATTCATCAGATGCTCATGATCTTGGACTTTTTGGAAATGGGAGAGAGAGATCTTCAACTTTCATGTTGGACAAAATTTCATTTGAAGCTTCTTTGATGTTGGAAAGTTGAGTTTAAGTTGGATCAAAAACTTGCCATTTTTGGAAAGTTGAAATTATAGGTCACTTTCCATTTTTGGAAACTTTTGACTTGACTTCAAATTCTTCAACCTTGATCTTTGATATGATGAATAAGCATGATTTGAACATGAATGGGATGAAGAAACTCAATTCTCAATTAAAACCCACAGTTGACTTTTCAGTTGACTGCATAGGCCCTTAGATGACCTGAAATTGTTCTGATGAATTTGGGGCCTCAACCACTTGGAAACTTGCTCCAAAATGAACCTATAGCTCAATAAGCTCAATGAAATGATCACATGGTCCAATAACTCATGAAAATACCATCTGCTCTTTGTACCATGAATTCATCTAATGCCTTGACTGTTGATTGCTTAAGCTGCAAGTAACATAGGTTAATGACATATTTTTGTACATTTTTGGTTAGTGATTAAAAGAAAAGCAATGATATACAAATGCAAGCAATGCTTGGTGATCAAGAACCACTCTCAAGAAAGATCCCACCCACAAGGAAGGAAGCAAGGTGTCCAATGATCCTTGAGGCAATGCTATGTTATGATATGATGCCATGAGGGATCTTAGGGACAAAATTGGGGTCTTACAGATGCCCCTATTTAAGGTCATTCTAGCCGGAGAAGTGAAGGTTAAAATCTTCATCTCGACGCGGTAGAATGGGCTTAAATAACAGTAATGAGACGAATTTTGGTCCCTAAGAGACCTCATGATGCAAAATGTATGAATGCAAAAGAAACAAACTCTGTGGGGAATACTGGTCCACAAAGAAGAAAAGACGATCCATCGGAGTAATACACTCACCAGGAACGGAGACTCTAACAGGACTCTCATGGGGATAGTAAAAAGAAATGCGTGAGCAGGACACGACTCTGAATTAGGGGAAAACTGACACTGCGTGAGCAGGACACGCGACTAGAGAGTAAAGGACTCAAACTGGGGAGAAAAGAATTCCAAAGGAAGACACATCCATTGGAAAGACTCAAGCCGACTCAAACTATCCACAAAGGATACCTCGGATGAAAATCTGGACTCGGACTGGGGAAAGATTCACACAGAACCTCCTTGCCGGGGAAAAATGCATATATTGGGGAAAACGCCAATACAGCAGCGGGGTAAAATCACAACAGGAACTCCACTAGGGGAATGTCTAACAAAGACTCTCCTGGAGAAAAACTGCAAGATGAGGCGTTACCGGTTACTGGGTAACAAGCTCAAAGAGACATGTGATCTGAACACCGGTTACTGGGTGAAAGAACAACAAGCTCAGGAAGAATGAATATCTAAGACCGGTATAAGGGTGAGAGATATCAATCAACCAAACATCTGAGAAAGACCTGAAAAAGGTACATCAACTCAGGAAAATCTGACTCCACAGGGGACCAAAGTCATAATAGGGAGCAGAAAGGAAGGAGCACCAGGGATACCGGTTACTGGGTATATAATAGGTGACCAACCGAAGCGTGAATTGGTATATATGCCAAGACACTCATCATCCGAAAGGAGGGCTTGAAAAAGCAAATCGACTTACAGGATGGACATTCGACTCCGCAACAGGAAAATGAATCTTACTCAAATGGGGAAGGACAAAAGGCTTCAACTAAAGAGTGCATGAGATATAATATCCATTACCGTCAGAACGTGGATAGTATACTCGCATGAGATACATTATCTATTACCGTCAGAACGTAGATAATATACTCGCATGGAAGGAACACCAGGGATACCGGTTACTGGGCATATAATAGGTGACCGACCGAAAACGTGATTTGGTTTTTACTGCCAAAACACTCATCATCCTGAAGAGAGCAAAACGCAAACTTGTCAAAGGATGGATATTCGATTCTACAAAGAATACGAATCTTACTCCAGTGGGGAAAATCAACAAAGGACTCCAACCAAAGAGCGCATGAGATATATTATTCATTACCGTCAGAACGTGAATAATATACTCGAAGAGGAAGAATCACCAGGGATACCGGTTACTGGGTATATAATAGGTGACCGACCGAAAAGAGAAACAATCGTTACCAACAATAACAGGGCAGACGAAAGATAACTCGCTGAGGATAAATTGCAAGCATCCGACAATTATCCAGGAGACATATCACCGGTTACTGGGAGATACGCTCAAAAAAGGAGAACAAAGAATATTCGATTCCACAAAAGGAATACGAAACTTACTAGACTGGGGAAACACAAAAGGCTTCGAATGAAGAGTGCATGAGATATATTATCCATTACCGTCAGAACATGGATAGTATACTTGAAGGTGAGAAAAACAAGAAAGGGGGGGTTTGAATTGTTTGGAAAATAAGCGCTTTTTCAAAATGAAAATCACACAAGGATTTTATACTGGTTCGCTTATAACACAAAGCTACTCCAGTCCACCCGGCCAAGGTGATTTCGCCTTCAACAAGGACTTAATCCACTAATCTTGAAAGATTGATTACAAACAACGTCTAAGAGAAAAATCTCTTAGTCCTCTCAAGTATACAGACTGCACAGAGTCACTTGAGGAAATACAACAAAGATAAAGACTTATGTAATCTAGAGTGCTTCTAAGATAAGCAAATATTACAACAGTAAGAACAAGGTGTTTCACGTTCTAAGAAAAAGCTTTTTGAAGATTGAGAGAATAAAACATTTTTATGTGTGTTGATGTTTCAGTATATGCTTGTATTGTTATTGTCTCAATGTTGATTTGCAGTCCTTTATATAGGAGTGAAGTAGTCGTTGAAACTGATGGTCAATAATTTGAATTAATGCCATAACTTATATAGCTTCTTGCCAAGACAACTTTCTCTCCTTGAATGACTACTTTCCAAATATAGTTCCTTTTCATTTGAATTTGGAGTTAACGTCTCTTTCTGTATTAGGAATTCCATTTCCAAGCCTTTATTTGAAGTTAACGTTACTCTTCCTTTATTTGGAAATCCATGATCAGAGTCTTCGTGTTTCTTGAAATCTTGCTATTTAACTTGATGTTGATCTCGTTTGAGTTCTGATGGTTTCTTCAGATAGCGCTGAGAGCTTCTGGATTTTGACATACCGTTGTTCAGAGTCAGAACTTCTAGAGCATACTTCTTATTCAGATGCTTCTGATATTTTGCTGTTTTGCTCAGAGTTAGACTTTCTTGAACGTGTTTCTACTTCAGATGCTTCTGGTCTTCTGATAATTTGTATCTGATATGATTATGTATCTGATGATTTCTTCCTTCTTTCCTTAGAACCCTGCACACTTAGAAACTTTTCGTTAGGTGCCATTTTTGGTTTCATCCTTTGTTATCATCAAAACCATGGAATCTGTTGTAGAACAATTTTTGTTCTTACAATCTCCCCCTTTTTGATGATGACAAAACAAACTTAGTTAGCAGATGAAACATAAACAGTATCAGATCAGATAGACAGGAGCTCCCCCTGAGATAGGCTAGGGAGTTCAGAAGTTCTTACCAGAGCTTCCAAGCAATGAGATTTCTTGATACCTTCTGCAATTTCTTAAGTCTATTGTTAGATAAATTTATTTTTAAGAAAAATATGTTGCAGAGTGCTTAAGGTATTTAGACAGTATTTTCATCAGAGCTATTAATGACTTCTCCCCCGTTTTGTCAGAATCAAAAAGACATAGCAAAAAATAATCCAAGAGAAAAACATTGTATTCAGATAAAAAGGCAACAGAGGCAAAAAGAACAAGTAAACATCAGAAACAAGGAAAGCAAAACAACAAGCAAACAAAATCCTAAGTGCCTAAGGGTTGAGAGGCGGAGGCATTCTCTGAAGCAATTGAGCCAGCATGTTCTGAATGTTGTCGTTGACGGTATCTTGTTTATCCATTCTGGCACGGAGTTCCTTCTGATCTTTCTTCAGTTCTTCCAGCGTCTGGAGAACCATAGGAACAACATGAGGACTCCCCCTGAGTCAGAGCCTGCTGTGCTTCAGCAGCGGCCTTTGCTTCAGCTTCAGCAGTAGCCTGTGCTTCAGCTTCAGCAGCAGCCTGTGCTTCAGCTTCGGCAGCAGCAGCAGCATCGGCCAGAGCTTTAGCTTCAGCTTCCTTTACCCTTAGGATTTCTGCTTCCCTTGCTCTTTCTTCTTCCAGCCTTCTGGCTTCCTCTTCAGCTTCTCTAGCAAGTCTCTCCTGTAGTCTTGCCTCAGCATCTCTGATGTAGCCATTTCTGACTTGCTCAGAGATGTTCTTCAGCTTAAAAGCCTCAGAGGTCATCCAGCCAATGACTTTGTTCCAGTGTGTCCTTACAGAGTCAGGATCATCACTGACTTCAGAGTTAATGGTCAGAGACTTGACCTTTTGTACTGAAGTCCCTGCGGCCAGCATTATGGCTTCCTCAAGGGTAGGTACGGAAAGGTTAGTTTCAGAGGTTTGAGGTGAAGAGGTTGGAGGGCTGAGGTTTAATGTTAGAGGTTCAGGTTCAGCTTCAGGTTCAGGTTCAGCGGAGGTGTTTGGAGGGGTGATATCAGATGTGTGGAGGTCAGAGGGTTGAGTTTCAGAAGGTTGGTCTTCAGAAGGGATGTTGGTTGTTTGTTCTGGGGGAGGTGAAGTTACTTCAGATTGTGTTGGTTGTTGTGAAGCGAGGTTTTGAGCCTGAATTTGGGCTAGAGTTGGAGAGTGAGGGTCAGAGTATTCTGGGTCAGAGGAGAGGATAAGATATGGAGGTGATTCTGGGTCTGAAGATGATGAAGAGGAAGTGGTTTGGTTCATGTCTTCAGCTTCAGATAGAGGTAGTGATGTATGGGCAAGATTAATTTTGGGTAGAGGTTGTGAGGTTCTGGTTGTAGAAGGTGGGGTTTCAGAGGATGTGTATATAGGTGGTGTTGGGAGAGGATTAGAAGAAGCCATAAGTTGTTCAGAGGGGATAGAGGGAGCAGACTTACCAGTAGTTACTTGCAGAGGTGCTGGAGATCTTATTTCAGAGGTTTCTCCTATCCTTGCTCTCTTTGCCTTTGAAGATTTATTCTTAGGGGGACCTCTTTTGAACTTGACAAAATCTTCTTCTGAATCTAGACAATCGTCCAGTCTGAAGTCAGAGGTGTCGACTCCTTCATCCTTCAGACGCTGCATATAGAAGAGGATAGCGTCTCTGGGTTCATTCTTGAAGAACCTTGCAAGACCATGGGGCAGCTTCCTCTGATGCTTCAAAGCGTCCCAGGAGGTGTCCATCGTGGGTCTGATGTAGCCATACTTTTGAAGATGGTGGGATTGATTTCTGAAGCAATGCGCTTTGACCTAGGGTTGATGTTGTAGATCCTTATTCCTCCATCTTTCTCCATGTTCAGTAAAGAAGCAATTGACTTTTCAGTAATCACTATCTTTACCCCCAATACGTAGGAGACAATGAAATGGTCATCAGCGTCAGCAAATCTCCAGAATTCTTTGATGAGATTTGGGTAAACAGGGCCATAAAGCCTTTGGAAGTAGTTTTCCCACCCTTATAGACAGAGTTCTTCAGTAAGATCTACTCCATTTCTCTTCATGTTGTTGAAGTCCACTAGAGTTTCACACAAAACTTCCAGTCCCTCAAAGGGAGTTGCTAGGTTAATGTGGGGTTCACGATCAAGAACATGGGGTTCCTTGTACACTGGAGTAATAGAAACGCCTGTAACTGTTGGAGTGGAAATGCTTGAACTTTGGGCTGTGGCGTTGGATTCCATTTGTTGAGAAAAGTTGAAAACTTGTTGCTGTTGAGCATCCATAGTTGAAGAAGAAGAAGATGAAGATGAAGTGTTTGGAGAAATGCTTCAGAGAGGGTTTGAGAGTGAGTGAGAGTGATAAGTGTGTGAAAAGTGAGAGGAGTGTTTAAATACCCTAAACGAAAACACATGCAAAACGACACACAATTCAGCGTTGGCACAAAACACAAGTTAGCACGCTTGGGGAAAAATGATTAAGGCTCATTAATGAATGTCTAATCCCCACAGTATGCACACTGCTCGAGGAGATCTCAAACGTTTCCCCTTTGATTTTCTTCTGGACGGCTGTCTAGAAGTTCTAGGGTTAGACGCTAAGTGCTCCATGTGTTTTGATGTATCTGATCTTCAGGAATACCAAAGGATTGGTTCCTGGAGATTTCTAACTCAGATATCTTCTTAACTGGTAGAAGTATCAGAGTCAGAGGCAGAAGCACATTTGTTTATGTCAGAGTCTCATTTTACATCTTCAGAGCCACACTTCAATCGGGGCAATTTTGTATGTTCAGATTTTCTAAGATAAAAAGAAATCTATCTTCAGCTAGAGGCTTAGTAAAGATATCTGCCCATTGATGATCTGTATCAATGAACTTCAATGTTACTATCCCTTTCTGAACATAGTCTCTGATAAAATGATGTTTTATTTCAATGTGTTTAGCTCTGGAATGTAGAATGGGATTCTTACTTAGACAAATGGCAGCAGTATTATCACAAAAGATAGGAATGTTACTCTCGAAGATTTGCAGATCTTCTAACTGATGCTTCATCCAGAGCATCTGAGTTGTGCACAATGATGCTGAGATATATTCTGCTTCTGCAGTTGATAGAGCGATTGTTGACTGTCTTTTGCTAGCCCAGGATATCAGATTGTTTCCCAGAAGCTGGCAATTTCCAGATGTGCTTTTTCGTTCTAGTCTATCTCCTGCATAATCTGCATCACAGTAACCCAAAAGTCTATACTCTGATGTTTTCTTATACATCAGGCCCAGGTTAGGAGTTCCTTTCAGATACTTGAGAATTCTCTTAACTGCTGTTAAATGAGATTCTCTAGGATCTGATTGGAATCTGGCACAGAGACAGACACTAAAGAGAATATCAGGACGAGTAGCAGTCAGATAGAGAAGAGAGCCTATCATACCTCGATAGAGCTTCTGACAAACCTTTGCGCTTACTTCTTCCTTTTCAAGAATGCATGTCGGATGCATGGGAGTTTTTGCAGAGTTGCAGTCAGCCATGTCAAATTTCTTCAGAACATCTTTAATATATTTGCTTTGATGAACATATGTAACTTCTGAAGTTTGGTTAATTTGAATTCCCAGAAAGAACTTTAGTTCTTGCATTAAGCTCATTTCAAATTCTGCCTGCATTAACTCAGAGAATTCTTGGCAAACAGAGGCGTTAACTGAACCAAAAATAATATCATCAACGTATATCTGGCATATCATGAGATCATTGTTAAGGTTCTTACAGAAGAGTGTGGAGTCAACTTTCCCTCTGATAAAATTGTGTTCCAGAAGAAAATTGCTTAAACGTTCATACCAAGCTCTGGGAGCTTGTTTAAGTCCATATAAAGATTTTTTAAGTTTAAAAACATGTTCTGGAAAATTTGGATTTTCAAAACCTGGAGGTTGGTTGACATACACTTCTTCTGATATATAACCATTAAGGAATGCACTCTTGACATCCATTTGATATAATTTAATAGAATGGTTAATAGCAAAAGATACAAGAAGACGAATAGATTCTAACCTGGCGACTGGAGCAAAGGTTTCATTATAGTCAATACCTTCTTGTTGACTATAACCCTGAGCTACCAGTCGAGCTTTGTTTCTGACGACTTCTCCTTTCTCATTTAGCTTGTTTCTGAATACCCATCTGGTTCCAATAACGTGAGTGCCTCTGGGCTTTGGAACAAGATTCCAGACATCATTCTTTGTGAATTGATCTAATTCTTCTTGCATGGCTGAAATCCAGTCGTTATCTTGAAGTGCTTCATCACAGGACGTAGGCTCAATCAGAGACACTAGTCCCAGAGGAGTATCTTCAGAGGTCCTGAAGGTAGATCTGGTTCTGACAGGTTCGTCCTTGTTTCCCAGAATCAAATCTTCAGATACGTTGATACGACTCTTAACTTTCTTTGGGATTTCTGGGGATTTAATTTCTTCAGAGTTCTGAGTGACAGTTGCTTCTGGAGTTTTATCAGATCCTGCAAAAGTGATTTCTAAATCTGCAAAATTTTCAACTAGCTTTGACTTTTCGAGGTCAAGCTTATCATCAAATCTGACATGAATTGATTCTTCCACAATTTTGGTTTCTATGTTGTATACTCTGTAGCCTTTAGAGCGTTCTGAGTATCCTAACATAATACCTTTCTGTGCTTTGGAATCGAACTTGTTCAGATGTTCTTTAGTGTTTAAGATAAAGCAAGAACATCCAAAAGGATGAAAATATGAAATGTTTGGTTTTCTTCCTTTACACAGTTCATAGGGAGTCTTTTCTAGAATAGGTCTTATAGAGATTCTATTCTGAATGTAACACGCTGTATTTACAGCTTCTGCCCAAAAATGCTTT
Source organism: Lathyrus oleraceus (assembly GCF_024323335.1). Taxonomy (NCBI): domain Eukaryota; kingdom Viridiplantae; phylum Streptophyta; class Magnoliopsida; order Fabales; family Fabaceae; genus Lathyrus; species Lathyrus oleraceus. Next base: position 412,115,901 of record NC_066581.1, read on the forward strand.
GCCACATTAGTTTCATTGATCATGGTTCTGGCCATCTCTTGGAGTGTCCTATTCTTCCTCTCTACAACTCCATTTTGTTGTGGAGTTCTAGGGCAGGAGAAATCATGGGATATTCCATTAGAGTCAAATAATTCCTCAAAATCTTTGTTTTCAAATTCCCCACCATGATCACTTCTGACTCTAATGATTTTAGAGTCAAATTCTTTTTGCACTTTGGAGCAGAAACTAGTGAATACAGAGTGAGACTCACTCTTGTGCTTTAGGAATTTCACCCATGTCCAGCGGCTATAATCATCAACAATGACTAGTCCATACTTCTTTCCATTGACTGATGCTGTTTTCACAGGACCAAATAAGTCAATGTGGAGAAGTTCCAGAGGCTTAGAGGTAGAAACAACATTTTTCTTTTTAAAGGATGTTTTTCAAAATTTTCCTTTCTGACATGCTTCACACAGAGCATCTGAAGAAAACTTCAGTTTAGGTAGGCCTCTGACTAACTCAAGTTTATTAAGCTGAGAAAGTTTCCTCATGCTAATGTGGCCCAAGCGTCTATGCCACACCCATTGCTCTTCGTGAACAGTCATCAGACATTTAACATTTTGTTCTTTTAAATCAGAAAGATTGATTTTATAAATGTTGTTTTTCCTCTTGCCTGTGAATAGGATTGAACCATTGTTTTGATTTATGGCTTTACATGTTTTTTGATTAAAGATCACGTCATAACCGTTATCACTTAATTGACTTATGGATAACAAGTTATGTATTAATCCTTCTACGTAAAGAACATCAGATATAGAGGGAAGAATACCATTACCAATAGTTCCGGAGCCTCTGATCCTTCCTTTTTGATCTCCTCCGAAGCCTACAAATCCAGCGTCTTTAAGTTCCAGACTTTGGAACATAGACTTTCTTCCCGTCATGTGTCGCGAGCATCCAGAGTCCAGGTACCATGACTGGTGTCTGAACTTTGCTGCATAGGATATCTGCAACATAAACAATCTTATCTTTCGGTACCCAGAATCTCTTGGGTCCTTTCTGATTAGTCTTCCCAGAGTTTCTTATAACTTTGGGTTTTCTAGCATTTTCAAATTTTTGTTCTTGTGTGTGTGTATAGTGATATGAAAATGGAGATTTAAGTTGGTCACTAGTAGAAGTTTTAACTTCCTTAGGATCATACCCAATTCCCTTTTTATTGTTCTGACTGACTCCATAAATCATGGATGCCATAATACTTCTACCTATTCCATTTTTCAGAAATTCTTGAAAGGCTTCTTCGTATTCATAAATTATTTTATTTGAAGTTTGTGGTGCTTGAGACAACGCTTCTTCTAATTCTAAGCTTTTTCTTATTGCTCCATCTCTTTCTAATGTTAAAGATCTGATTGTATCTTCCCGCGCTAGAATTGTCATCTCAAGCTTGCCACATTCTTCAAATTTTGCTTTAAGACAGCCTTTTATGTTTTTAAACTTTTGTTTTAATTTCTGATATGAGCTAAGAGTTTCTGACAAGCATGATTCTAGATCAGATCGAGAGAGTTCAGAAAATACCTCTTCAGATTCTTCATCTGAGCTGCTCCTGGATGTGGTAGCCATAAGTGCCACGTTGGCCTGTTCATCAGAGTCAGATTCTGATGACCCAGATTCACTATCATCCCAGGTAGCCATTAATCCTTTCTTTGTCCTGAAGGTATTTTTCTTGAAACTTTCTTTTCTAGAATTGTCTTTCTTTAGCTTGGGGCATTCATTCCTGTAGTGACCTGTTTCTTTACATTCATAACAAGTAATATCTTTGTTAGTTTTACCTTTTGAGGTTGATTCTGATCGATCCCCTCTGGGTCTTGGTCTTCTGAAGTTGTTGTTCCTCTTTTTCCAGAGTTGTTTAACTCTTCTGGTCAGGAGGGACAATTCTTCTTCATCATCAGAATCTTCTGGTTCAGAGTCATCAGTATCTTCAGTTTCTGCCTGGAGAGCTTTGGTTCTGTCAGGTTTGCGTCTTTCATATCTGGACTTTAATGCTACGAACTTGTTCCTTTTCTGAGGCTCATCTTCCTCTAGTTCTATCTCATGGCTTCTGAGGGAACTGACAAGTTCTTCAAGACTGATATTGTTCAGATCCTTTGACAGCTTCAGAGCAGTAACCATGGGTCTCCATTTTTTTGGCAGACTTCTGACTATCTTTTTGACGTGGTCTGCAGTTGTGTATCCTTTGTCTAGAACTTTGAGACCTGCAATCAGAGTTTGGAATCTAGAGAACATTGCCTCTATGGCTTCATCATCTTCCATTTTGAAAGCTTCATACTTCTGGATAAGCGCCAGAGCCTTTGTCTCTTTGACCTGAGAGTTTCCTTCATGAGTCATCCTCAGAGAGTCAAGTATGTCTTTGGCTGTTTCTCTGTTGGTGATCTTTTCATACTCGTTGTAAGATATAGCATTGAGGAGTATGGTTCTGGCCTTGTGATGATTTTTGAAAACTCGCTTCTGATCATCTGACATCTTACTTCTGGGAACTTTAGCTCCATCCTCCGTGACAGGAGGTTTGTATCCATCTGTGACAATGTCCCAGAGATCAGCATCATAGCCTAGAAAGAAACTTTCAATTCTATCTTTCCAGTAATCGAATTTCTCTCCATCAAAGACAGGAGGCTTAGCATTGTAACTATCCTTTTCATTTGTATGGGCCATAGTTTTTCTCGTTCTGGATCTCTCTACACTGTTAAGTGTTTGATTAGAAAATCAATAACAGAGCCGGAGTTCTGATACCAATTGAAGGTGAGAAAAACAAGAAAGGGGGGGGGTTTGAATTGTTTGGAAAATAAGCGCTTTTTCAAAATGAAAATCACACAAGGATTTTATACTGGTTCGCTTATAACACAAAGCTACTCCAGTCCACCCGGCCAAGGTGATTTCGCCTTCAACAAGGACTTAATCCACTAATCTTGAAAGATTAATTACAAACAACGTCTCAGAGAAAGATCTCTTAGTCCTCTCAAGTATACAGACTGCACAGAGTCACTTGAGGAAATACAACAAAGATAAAGACTTATGTAATCTAGAGTGCTTCTAAGATAAGCAAATATTACAACAGTAAGAACAAGGTGTTTCACGTTCTAAGCAAAAGCTTTTTGAAGATTGAGAGAATAAAACGTTTTTATGTGTGTTGATGTTTCAGTATATGCTTGTATTGTTATTGTCTCAATGTTGATTTGCAGTCCTTTATATAGGAGTGAAGTAGTCGTTGAAACTGATGGTCAATAATTTGAATTAATGCCATAACTTATATAGCTTCTTGCCAAGACAACTTTCTCTCCTTGAATGACTACTTTCCAAATATAGTTCCTTTTCATTTGAATTTGGAGTTAACGTCTCTTTCTGTATTAGGAATTCCATTTCCAAGCCTTTATTTGAAGTTAACGTTACTCTTCCTTTATTTGGAAATCCATGATCAGAGTCTTCGTGTTTCTTGAAATCTTGCTATTTAACTTGATGTTGATCTCTTTTGAGTTCTGATGGTTTCTTCAGATAGCGCTGAGAGCTTCTGGATTTTGACATACCGTTGTTCAGAGTCAGAACTTCTAGAGCGTACTTCTTGTTCAGATGCTTCTGATATTTTGCTGTTTTGCTCAGAGTTAGACTTTCTTGAACGTGTTTCTACTTCAGATGCTTCTGGTCTTCTAATAATTTGTATCTGATATGATTATGTATCTGATGATTTCTTCCTTCTTTCCTTAGAACCCTGCATACTTAGAAACTTTTCGTTAGGTGCCATTTTTGGTTTCATCCTTTGTTATCATCAAAACCATGGAATCTGTTGTAGAACAATTTTTGTTCTTACAATACTCGCATGGAAGATTATCCACAACCGGTTACTGGGTTAATAAAGGATAAATCGACCGAAAAGAAAGGCATCGGGATACCAAAACTAGGTATATAAAGATGACCGATCAAAGGGAGCAACAATCATTACCAATCAAACGGGTAAATGAAAGAGGACTCACTGGGGATGCATTGATAAAAATCAATGATCCTGGGAACAAATCACTGGCAAACGGTGAAAAGACCCGCTGAGGATAAAATTGCTAGCATCCAGCAATTATCCACAAAACATGCTGGAGAATACAACTGCTTACTCAGAGCAATTGCCCAGAAGAGAGGGAATATCAACATCGAATACTGAATGAAGATAACCACAAAGAGTAACCATCATCGGTTAGGATGAACAACAAGGTTAACTCTGCAAAGGGGAGAACAAAGGATTTACAACTACCAAATACTGGGTAGAAGACCAAAGATTCTGGCTGAGGAAACAAGAGGTTTACCAATACCGACTACTGGGTAGAAAACCAAAGATTCAGCTGAGGATAAAATTGCTAGCATACGGCAATTATCCAACTATTCCAACAAGGAAGCACAGACTCCGCTAGGGAGACAACAACAATATAGGATTTACAACTACCGAATACTGGGTAGAAGACCGCAAAATCCACCATCAACCAGAATGAACCACAAAGGTTACCTCTGCTAGGGGAAGAGATATGACTTACAACTACCGGTTACTGGGTAGAGGGCCAAAACTCCGATGAGGATACAAAAAGTAGGGTTTACAACTACAGAATATGGGGTAGAAAACCAAAGCCTCTGCGTGGGGAGTGAAAGGATCACAATTCCGCACGGGGAAACAAAATAGGGTTTATAACAAACCACAAACTCTGCTGGAGAGCAAGAAAATAGGATTTACGACTACCGAATACCGGGTAGAAAACCATAAACACTTGTTGAGGAACAAAAAGTTCACAACCACAGATTCCACAAAAGGGAAAAAAGGTACACATGATTCACAACTACCGGTTACTGGGTAGAAAACCACAAAGATAGGACTTATAACTACCGGTTACTGGGTAGAAGGCCCAAAAAAGATTCCGCTGGGGATAAGATGAACTATTGCCGGTTACTGGGCAATTCATTCATTTATTCCACGGGGAAGCACAAGAGACAGTTGAAAAAGGCCAATTCAGGATCAAACCAAAAAGGCAAACTGAATCAAGACTCGTCCTAATGAGGATATAACTCAATAGGGAAAACCCATCCCAATATATGTGTTGGGAGGAAACGGAAACAACCGTCATCCACGAGGATATACCTCAGTGGGGAATTGCAGAAGGACAGACAGACACTTTCTGCCTATGGGGCTGACTCTATATTGAGAGCTTAAACACCCGACATCTGCTTGGAGAGATCTACTGGAGAGATCTATATTACCAAAGACAGGAGACAACAAATAAAAGATATATGGCAAAAAATGCAACATGAATATTTGAATGTTGAAAGTATGCATGAATATGCGTGATTTATGTTTGATGAATGCCGACAAAACAGACATATCTAACACAAACAGGCCCAGGAATCAAACGCCCGGTACTACACTTCCAGAGGAAAATCCAAGAAATCCAACCGGAAAGCCAATCAGCTGGAGATCTAAATGCTAAAAAGCAAAGATCTGTTGTGAAAATCAGAGATATCAAAGGAATCACCAAATCTCTGAGTGATGGATCATCAATCAACCCAACTGGGAAACAGAAGTTCACAACAGGCAGTAACTGCCACAAAGACAAATCTGTTGGGGAAATGGAGAAATCCCGAGATTTCTGCAGGGGGATCATCAGTCTCAGATGGGAAACAAAAGCTCATTGCACAAGCCAAAACTGCTGAAGAGAACAGAACACACAAGTAGAATCTGGCTGCATAAGCAACTCTACTGGGGATTCTGTCAGCCACTCCATTGGGGATGAACCCACTGAGGGAAAATAGATCACACAAGTAGATTCTGCCACACAAGCAACTCTATTGGGGATCAAAAGCATCAGAAAATCACCAAATCTCTGCAGGGGAGAAAACCACTCACAGGTATAATCTACCACCACCAATCTACTGGGGATTTATCTGAGGCAGAGAAGGAGAGCTAGGGATCAACCACCAAAAACTGAACCTTCCAAAAGGAACCGCAACTGATAAGGAGGCAAGAATCACTGCTCTGCTGAAGGGAGAAGAGGTATAACCTCAACAAACACCCTGATGAGGAGAGGCAGCATAGATGAAGTACATCATAACAACAACTCCGCTGGCGACTTCACTGAGGAGAATGACGAAGTACCGGGATATCAACCCACCAACTACCGAATCTTCCAAAAGGAAAGCACCCACGCTGGGGAGAGAATATTGCTGGAGAGGAAAACTGAAGTTTCCAACAAGCACTCTGATCTGGGAACACAAAAATCTCAACAGAAGCTCTGCTTGGGGAACAACCCCAACAACAATCTAGAGAAAGAGGATACAAACATGCCAGGAGTATGAACAAATGTCTTACCCTGTTGGAAATCATGCCACCCTTGGGAGAGCACTGAGAAATTCTTAAGTATCCTTTTATCATTGTGAATGTTCACTTTGTTTAAAAACAATTTTGAAAATTTTTGTTTGTTTAAAACAATGACATTTTATCAATTAAAACATGCAAAACATTTGTTGAATTGAAACAAATAAGAGTGCAAATAATTGGATAAAAGCTCAAATTTATTTGATGGAATGGTAGCCTGCAAATGGCAAGACTCCATAGATCTGTACAAATTTGAAATCGGTGATATATATTAGAAGAGGGCTACATTGAACATAATGACCATTTCTCTACCAATTTGAATACGATGTATTCCAAGCTTCAGTTGACGATGAATCAAGAATCTCTGACGAATAGTCGGCTATGGAACAGAAAGTCTTGTCAGGATGCAGTTACTTGCCAAATCCCTAACTTTTGCCTAGATTGCCCCAGGGTGAGGTACTCAATCTAGCAGGATGCAAATATACTTTTTTTCATGTCTCTAAATTTTGCCTGGATCGCCCTTTCAGGTTTTTCACCGAGACGCTCATTTTTGCCTAAGCCGCCCTTTCGGGTTTTCAACTTAGCGAGTTATTCTGTTTTTATTTTTAGGCAAAGTATTTCTTGACTGCATCTGAATTCACAGGACGAGTGAAATCCTCCCCATCCATTGTTGTGAGCATCAGAGCACCGCCTGAAAAGGCTCTCTTGACAACATATGGACCTTCATAGTTTGGAGTCCACTTGCCCCTGGAATCGGGCGCGAAAGACAAGACTTTCTTGAGCACAAGGTCACCTTCTCGGAACACACGAGGCTTGACCTTCTTATCGAATGCTTTCTTCATTCTCTACTGATATAACTGACCATGACACATGGCAGTCAATCGCTTCTCTTCAATTAAATTCAGTTGGTCATAACGACTCTGAATCCATTCAGCATCAGTCTACTAGGGCTTGAGGGTATAATTTTTCTTTTATTTTCTTTCTTTTTTTTTTTTGATTTTTTTTTTTTGATTTTGATTATTTTGATTTTATTTTTCACCCTCTCTTTTTTACATTACATTTGTAATGCCCCAGTTTGACTGTTTTTGCTGATTCTCAAGATACAGCTGAATGATCTTCTTTTTGTACTCAAGAAGACGAGTAATCTCGTCAGGAATCCCCTTCAACATCATCTTCCTCTGCTTCGAATACAGGGAATCCACAATTGGGAGATGGCGTTGGATCATTATGTTCAATGGGTTTTAGAAAACAACCTGCATAATGATTTTGATATGAAAAGCTTTTTGAAATCAAACAAGGCAATCATTATGCAGATGAAAAGTTTGATTTTATGCTTTTTTTTCAGGGTTTTTTGTGATCACCAATTTCATGCAAAAAAAGCAAAAAGTGAAAACGATTGGATAAACAAATGTTTAACATGCATTTATTGAATGAAATATCATTGTATAAATGTTGCCAACAATGTCATCACTTCTCCTTTTGGCATGGGAGAAGGGTTTTCAAACAAAGTGAACATATTACGCTGACTTATGAATGACTGTAGGAACATCTACAGCGACCCAATTGCGACAGATCCCGCCAGGGATAACAAAGTTGCCAGTATCCTCTGTATCCTCTTCCAGAATAGCAGCAACTTCCTCAACTTGATCGGCGTGGATGAAACCTCCACTCTTGAACAACCCTTTATCGTTGAAGACCCCAAAAGAATAGATAATGCCAGCCCGGGACTTGTTATCTTCAAGCTCAATCATCTTCCTTAAACCAGCAACTGCACCACATTCAATGGCCAGTTTTGCATCACGATAGGAAGCAAATGAAAGAGACTTCTTCTCAATCGGCTCAGCAATAGACAAAGCTTGGAAAGGCGTTCCAACTTCATCCTCAGCATCAATATATGAGAAAGAAGACAAGTGGCTAACCAGGAATAAATCCATCAAAAGCACTCTGTCTGGAAAATTCCTCCTCGAGTTCACAGTTCTCTTGCTCAACATGATCCATCAATCTTGCAGAGATGGCTTAGTGCAGTACCGGCGAGTTAGTGCATCTTCAAAATAAATGAAGAGCACGGGGATCAGACCACAAGACCAAAGGCTGAGAACAACACCCGCTTATGCAAATGATGCATGAAATGCTGGTGCATATGATTGATTTTATTTCAGAGGAACTCGAGGGTTTTATTTGCAAACTTTGAAATATTAATCATTTTATTGCATATGGAAATATCTCATTGGATAATTCTTTGTCTTTCCATATCTGAAATTTTTTGCAAAGAAACCCCTTAAGTTCCTTGAAAAAAAAATTCTCATTTTTTGATGATATGGGTGCAGATGAATGCATGAATGCATGAATGCAACAATCACACTCAAGGATCAAGCAAAGCACACCAGACAAAGGTCATGTGATGGCTCATATTATCCCTAATATCAATCATCCATTTTGGTGGATTATGGTTTTCACCTTATCAACACCCAAGTTCCATTGATATTAACGATATACGAACGATTCAACCATCCTTAATATCAATCATCCATTTTGGTGGATTATGGTTTTCACCTTATCAACACCCAAGTTCCATTGATATTAACGATGGGTGAACGGATCAACCATGAATCACGGGTTTGTTGTGAGTCACGAGCATGGAGTCTCGGTTAAGAACCACCCAAAGGGAGTGTACTATGGTTTAAACCTGCCGAACATGTTCTACCAGAGGTTCCCATAGTCATCATCCCATCTTTCGAATATTATCGGAGGAACGAATACTCGTATTCCAAAAATATTCTCAAGAGAGACTCTTATGAGTGTAGTATCGCGTAATAATCACATCAGATCTTACATCTGAACGACCTCCGCACTACGTCCTAAAAAAAGGCCAAGATGGGCTTGGTAAACTAAGGTCCTTGGCTTCTACAGCACATATCGGAAGAATAATGCCTAACCACAAATAACTTGTGTGACATCATTAATCCAACATGACCTCCACCAAGTGAATGGACTCGCAAGTCAACTTGCTAAGAAATAACTCCACACAAGTCGACGAGACTATGCCATTCTCCTATCATAGGGTGCACTCGAGTTCGGGTATAGAACTCATCTCACAGAGATCACCAAGCAAGCAAGCAATTGATATATCAAGCAAATCAATCATTACAAGCAATACAGTAATCCCAAATTGTATAAAAATATGTCATAAACAATATATCACAACAATTGTGAAAAGTCGGCAAACCCACTAGGAAAACATATGTCCCCAGCAGAGTCGCCACTTTTCTGTAGCGGTGTATTCATCACTTTATGATTTATTGACTAAATCAAAAGCAAAGCATACAAAGATAGAGTCGCCACCGCACTTTTATTTATCCAAAGGAATGGTTAAAAAGCGAACAAAAGCCTAAGAAGTTTTACACATAGAAAACTAATGAAAGGTCAGAGATCTGGGTAAGGGGGTAATTATGCAAAGGGAAGGTGTTAGGCACCCAAAGCATCCTAGGTACTCCTAGGGAACCCTTTTCACAAATTGTTGCAAAAAGATATTGTTTATGAAAATATTTATTGTGCAAACATTGATTGGGAGGATGAGAAAAGAATATACAATTTTTATTATTTTTGTGTTTGGATGGATAACCATTGCCTACGTACCTTTACAGGATCAAAACCTCGTAGTTCGGCTAAAAGATTTCCAAAATATGAGTGGATTGATTTTAAACAAAAGCCCTAAGGTCTTTCATTATCCACGGGAGAAAACTCAACCTATACAACCACAAGTCCACCATGTGAGAAAAGCTTCAACTTGCTAGTGAGGGACCATGCCCTATAATAAGCAAGGAAGTCTTACAATTCAATCACTAAGGACAAAAGGTGAGATTCACATCAACCACTAAGATAATTGAGATCTATGGCTAATGTATGAAAACTTATCAAGAATGGACAAAGCCACAAAACAATTGAATGAGTGAAATTAACCAATTAGAGTATTCACAAAAAATGGTCAAAGTATGATTAGAATTCAATTCAAAAGAAGTATTATGAAAATGAAATTTGAAAATCAAAGGCTTAAGACCTAGGTTTCTAATTTGAAAACAAATGAAACGCAAAGGTTGAACAAACAAGCTAACAGGGAGTCTGGAACTCGAGCCTGCTAATTGTCAAACAAACACACACACAAAAAAGGGTGCCCGAAGAGATCTCGCACGATCTCTTGCCTACGTACCTCATCTGGTATGAGGATCAGGGCAACGTAGTTCCCCTTAACAGGGAAGAAATTTCTATCCTAACCAGAGACTAGGAAATGACAAACTAGAAGGGAGACTGACTCGAGCCTAATAGTTATCATGTAATCCACAATAGTCCTAGGTTGAGGTTTCTAACAAGAGTTTGACTCACACAGGCAGTGAGTCAACTCAAGTCTATTACGTACATCAACTTCCTCACAAGTTGATCATACGACTCCTACAGAAAGGAGATGAGAAGCTATGCAGATAAACATCAAAAGCAAATAGCACACACTATACACAACCAAAGGGGGCTCAAGCAAGGTTAGGCTTTAGTCAAGGGGTCATATCGACCTTGACAAACAAGCCAAATACTGGAATGGGTAGTCAGGCTCTTAACCTCTAACATTGAGAGTTAGGGTGAGCAGATTAAATGGAGATGAGGGTTATGCCTCATAGCTCTTAACCCAGGCCTGGGTGAGCTTGAATCAAAGAATGTGTGGGAGTCCAGAATGTGGGACTCTATTCCACATGACTTGACACAACAAGATTTTGGGTTTTTATTCAAAGTGCATCAACACATGGTGTGAGCAAGATGAATGACACAACAGAATAGCAGGGGATGGATTACACATCCCTTTTATCTGCCAATTGACTCTTAAGAGGACTTAACCTGCTTGGCACAAAATTAAACAACCACAAACATTGCCTCTTAAGGAGGGCTTCAAACAGGTGCCTGCCAGTAACAGCAGGTCTTCCAGACTACATGAAGATTAGGGATTATACCTAAGTGGTATGCCAACCACAAGCAATAGCAAAGCAAATTTCAAATGAACTTAAAGCAACTTAGGTACCTGTGGAAACAACTAAACAAATCAGTACATTATTCAGACAAACAGACAACAGTCAACAACAAACAGACAATCCCAATGTACAATAGGTAAGCCATAAGGCAAACTCAAGTGAGTTATCATCAATCTACAAAACAGCAAATGTTAGCAATCAATAGCAAATATCAACATTTAAATGATGAAGTATCATCAACCATGGAGATTAAGTGCTCGATCCTGAAATTCAAAGCTCACATGTAAGTACATACCACTAGGTCAAAGCCTAGGGTCAAAGGTGAAGAAAAAATTCAAAACAGGAGCTGAAATTCAACACAATGCAACTTCAAACACATATTAACATATCATAAAAAGTGCCACATCAAAATCATCAAGCAAAGGCATTTCATGTGCAAATGAAGTCAAAGACAATTTCAAAGCATTCAAATGGACATTGAGAATGAAAAATCCAAATCAAAACAGAAATGATTCAAATAATTCTGGAAAAAATCATGAGCATTCAACATATCCAACAATATCATCATACAAAAAATCAGAATCAACAGATGTCATTTGGCATGGAAATGGAATTGCACAAGTTGATCATCTAATTGTGTGACACAAATTGTCACACCATGTTAACATGTACACAAAACAGAAATGGAGCATGGAAAAAATGTCAAACCAAAACCAAAATGTCAATTAACATGTCAAGAATCATCATGCAAAATTTGGTAGCAATTGGATCAATATCAAGCATTTCACAATAGAAAGAGTAAGGCAAGGTCACACATGCATACATGTTCACATAATTCAACACAATTTAAAATCCAGGAAGTGTAAAATCATGAAATCAACATCACAAAATTCTATACGTTCCAAGGATCATTTTGCAAAAAGAATGGGATTAATTGGATGATTTTTCAATTAGTTATGGATTTTTAAAGTTGGAGAAACAAAATGAAATCAAATGATCATGGCATGGATTAAATTGGAGGGAAAATGAACATGAGAAAATAATTTGAAATTTATGCTACCACCAAGATTCGAAGCGTGTAACTGAAAAAATGAAAATAAAATTCAAAAACGCAAGCGCCAGGGATCGAAGGGAGGATCACAGATCAAACAAGGCCTGGGCGCGTTCTTGAACAAGAACCCTAGCGCTAGCAGGAGCGAAGCCAGGCCGACGCTAAGCCGTCACAAAGATGAAGATCTTCATCTTCTTCATGAAGATGATGATGAACAAGATGAAGTTCATCCGGATTTTCCAGAATTTTCCAGAATTGCTCAGAATTCAAATTTTTTTACATCATTCAAATCCTCATGTCATGTAGATTATAGATCAACAAACATTTCATGCTAATTCACCATTAATCATGCAAAACGAATCAAAATCATTTTAACATTCAAAACTTCAATCAATCATATCTCACTCAATTTTTAACCAAATCACACGAAATTTCCACCAGAATCATCAGCAAGGCAAGATCTACAAGATTATATACATAAAACATAGAATTAAAAGGATAAAAAATGTGACCTCTTGAAGAGCAGATTCTTGAAACGCACGATCCAAGGCCTTGAATGATCCAAATCAACTCTAGAATACTTGTAGTGATGTTTGATGAAGAGATTGAAGCTTGGAAACGTGTAGATCTAGCTCAATTTGCATTTGCCATCTTTGAGTTCTTGAACTTCAATGCTTGATTTCCACATGAATTCACCAATCCAAAGCTTGATCTGTACTTAATCCACACCAGAGAACAAGAATATGGAATAAAAATGCAAGGTTCTTTGAAGAAAATTCAAGTTTTGGTTGAGAGAAAAAATGGAGGGAAAAATTTCTTAGATCTAAAAATGGTGAAAATGATCAAGTTAATCTCAAATTCTATTAGAGTTTCTATTTATATGATGTCCTAATCTCAATTTAATTAAAAGTTAATCATGTTTAGTTGAAATTAATGAAAATAAGGTGTTATGACAAAAACTTGAAAATTGCATGGTGCATGTAGTAAACCCACGTGAACAGTGTCATGTGCTTGATCAAAGTCACTCAAAATCATTTTTTAAACACATTGGCAATGGTATTTTGTCCATACAATGCACCAATTTTGAATTTTGAATTTTCCCTCCAAAATTGACTTGAATGCACAAATGATCATATGATGGAAATTCATACAATGTGATGGATGTTTTGGAAACTTCATGTCATGACAAGTATTTTGCAAAAAGAACCACCAAATTTGGAGTTCTGAATCAAAAGTTATGGCCTTTTGAAGTTCCATGCATCCTTGGCAATGATTTGATCATATCTCTTCAACCATTCATCATAAATTCATGATATTGGACTTTTTGGAAATGGGAGAAAGAGATCTTCAACTTTCATGTTGGACAAAACTTCATTTGAAGCTTCTTTGATGATGTAAGATCAAGTTGCATTTGAATCAAAAACTTTCCATTTTTGGAAACTTTCAATTATAGGTCACTTTCCATTTTTGGAAACTTTTGACTTGACCTCAAATTCTTCAAGATATGCATTTGACATGATTAATAAGTCTCTTTTGAACATGAATGAGATGTTGAAACTCATTTCTCCACCTCCTAGCCCTCAGTTGACTTTCTGTTAACTTTCTGGTTGACAGATGACTTGGAAATGCTCTGATCAGCTTGAGCCTCAACCACTTGAGGAAATGGCTCCAAAATGAAACCCTAGCTCTTGTAAGCCCCACACAATAATCATATGATCCCCATCCAAGAAATAAACCCCATCTCCTTGAGAAACCCTGACTGGTAAAATGCAACCATTGATTAGGGTTGCCTAGAGGTCAAAACCCTAATCCCAAAGAATCTGAGCAGGCACAATGAACCCCTTGAGGATGACAAGACCATGATGATGGTGACATACCCTTTCAACCAAGATAATACTCAACCTCCTTGAGGAACCAATAAAACCCTAATTGAAGCACAAACCCTCAGATGATTAGTGATCAATCCATGAGACCTTCAGGCATGAATCTCTTAACCTCTCTATCTTCTGAGAAAGATTTAGGAGGATGACTTGTTTATTCTCACATGATATGCAAAGATGTAATGCCTAATGTCTTACAAAATGAAACGCAATATGCTAAGCTAGTCCCAAAAGAGGAGGGCAAATTTTGAGGTGTTACAGAATGGTGTTAGACCAGGTTTGACCAGTTGAATTTGATTGAAGAGAAGAGGTTAACTGCCATGTGTCATGGTCATTTATATCAGCAGAGGATGAAGAAAGCTTTTGATAAGAAGGTCGAACCTCGTGTGTTCAGAGAAGGTGACCTTGTGCTCAAGAAGATTTCATCGTTCAAACCAGATTCCAGAGGAAAATGGACTCCCAATTATGAAGGCCCATATGTTGTTAAGAGAGCCTTTTCAGGCGGTGCATTGATTCTTACAACTATGGATGGTGAAGAGTTCACTCGTGTTGTGAACACAGATGCAGTCAAGAAATACTTCGCCTAAATAAAAGAAAAGAACAACCCACTAAGTTGAAAACCCGAAAGGGCGGATTATGCAAAAATGAGCGTCTCGGTGGATTGAAAACCCGAAAGGGCGATCCAGGCAAAAAATAGAGACATAAAACAGAAATAATTTCCCGATAAGTTGAGTACCCCACCTTGGGGAAACTTATGCAAAAATTAGGGATTATGGCAAGTAACTGCATTCTGCTGATCTTCAGTGGTTTTGAAGACCTGTTTGAGCACAATGGTTAATATCAGTTCATCATCCCAGAAGCGGTCAAAAGCACAGTGGATATCAAGAGTTGGTAGAAGGATTAAGGATCATTTGTATTAAATGTAACCCTTTTCCATGTAAATTACCATTTTCAACTTTGTGAAATCTCTGGAGTCTTGTCATTTACAGACTACCATTCTATTAAATAAAGTTGAGCTTTTATCCAATTGTTTCTACTCTTATTTACTTTCAACCAATAGTTTTAAATTTTATAATGATCATTTTAAAATTAAATTCTAAATCAAAATCAAGTTTTCTTTAAAATATAAAAGCAAGAATTTTTCCAAAGCAAGTAAAAAGAATATCAACAACATTTCGATGAAAAGCAAGTCCTTAAGTGCGAAGCATCTGAGGTTCCCCAAGCAGTTAAATGTTCGGGTATCCCTAGATGTTTGTGTTGATTTAGTTCCTCGGCGGAGTGTTTGATCCCCATTTAGATCTTCTTTCTTTATCCCCAGTTGAGTTGGTTGTGGCGTGCTCTTGTCCCCAACAAAGTTTCGGTCTTCTCCGGCGGAGTTCGTGTTTCCTCAGCAGGTGGATCTTCATTAAGGAATGTTTGATCTTCCCAAGTAGATCACTTTTGTGTCCTCACCAATCGTCGTATCTTTGCTCCCAGTCAGAGTTTCCTTCTGGTTTCTGAGCAGCTTTTTGATTCTTCCCTAGTAGGGTTGCCTCCCATTTTTTATGGTGTTGACCTAAAATTCCCCACATATTGGATGTTTTATCCTCAACAGATCTCCTCCGTCTTTCCTCAGTCAGGGTTGAGCCTTTTGGATGTTGATCTCTCTGTTCTCCAGCAGTTTGTCTCCATATTTTATGGATTGACCGAGGATTGTACCAGTGGTTCAATTTCTTTGTGACACCTCTGTATCCTTTGTGATCGTTTTGTCAGCATAATCATCACATATACATATTCATATACATTCATATAAATTCATGATTTGGATATCCTGCATCTTCATATTTGATTTGTTTGAGATTCTCATTCTCTATTATGGCGGTACTTTATCCTCATACCAAATCTGGTGTCTGTCCTCTTTCAATTGTAGAGTGTCAACCCCTTAAGCAGAAAGATTTTAACCTTTCTCTGTTTCCCCACTGAGTTTGTTTCCTCATGGATGGTTGTTATTTCAGTTTCCTCTCCAACAAATTTTCTAGAAGGAATTACTCCCCTTGAGTTATGTCCTCATTGGGTTGAGTCTTGATTGACCGTTTTCTTTCTAGCTCTTACCTAGATAGATATTTTGGTCCCCTAAGAGTCTATCACCCAGTAACTGGTAATATTCTTCTTAACTTGCAGTATCCCTAGTGGATCTATGCCCAGAAAAGTATATCCTTGATATGTTCATCCTAACCGGTGATAGATATCTTTTCTTCCCCCGTGAAGTCTATCCTTGATATGTTCACTTTAACCAGTGACGAATATTCTCTTCTTTGGTATTCTATCCAGTGACTGATAGATGTAATCCCTATTTTTGCTCCCCTTTTCAAAGTCTATCCTTGATATGTTCACTTTAACCGGTGACGAATTTTCTCTTTGATCGGTCTTCTACCCAGTAACCAGTAGTTGTAAATCCTATTTTATCCCCTCGCAGAGTTAATCCTTGATATGTTCATCCTAACCGATGACGGATGTCCTCTCTATCAGATCTTTATTATCTCCTTACCCAGTAACAGGTAGTAGATAATAAATTTCTGCTCCTCCTGCATTGAAGTTTATCTTCCCCAGTTGAGTTGAGTGCGCATTTCCTTAGTGAAATCGTTGTTCCCTTGCAGGAGTCAAATACTTCAGTTTTATCCTGACTTATTCGTATCCTCTGCAGATGTTGTTTGTTTCCCCGGTTGAGTCTTTCCATTTTATATGGATTTCCTCGAGTCCCCTAGTAGTTTTAAGTCGTAGCCTGGACTACGCATAAATCCCTTTTATCCCCTCAGAGTCTCTGTCTCCCCAGTGAGTTTTCCTTATGAAACACATTATACTCCTGTGGACTTTCGGTCTCTCTGATTTCTTTTTCCTTTGTGGCAATATTTCCCCACAGAGCATTAACTTTTGCATCCATATCATATGCATCATGAGGTCTCTTAGGGACCAAAATTTGTTTCTCTATGTTGTTATTTAAGCCCATTATACTGAGTCAACATGAAGATTTTAACCTTCGCCTCCTCAGTTAGAATGTCCTTAAATAGGGGCAGCTGCAAGACCCCAATTTTGCCCCTAAGATCCCTCATGCATTTTAATCATAAGCATTAACATTGGGATCATACCTTGGCATCCTCCTTACCCCTTTTCATTGGGTTTGTTTTGGGAGAGATCACCAAGCACTTTGTGATTATATCATACTTGTATTTTATCATTTCACTAACCAAAATACCAAAAATATGTCTTTACATCTATCTAACTCTTTTGTAGGTATGGCATGATCTCATTGATTCATTGATCACATCTAGGGTTTGAGACCCTCATGAACAAAGAGTATAACCAAGAATTGATTCAAGGATGGTTATGAGCATCATATATGAGTCCCAATGATCTCTACATGTTATATTGATCAATTTTGCTTCAAGAATTTGAGGGTGATTTGCCTCGGAAATCCTAGTTTGACTGGGTATCTTGAGTAACTTCTCCAATGAGCTATCTCACCAATTGATAAAATTTCTTAAGGGACACTTAAAATTTCATAATCTTATGAATATATGATCTACCATGAGCCAAGAAAGTCAAGAGAATTGGAAATTAGCAAGTTGGTTGATGGTGGTTGGCCAGATGAATTCATCTGATCAAAACTGGGTCTCCGTAGACCCTATCTCCTACAATTTTCACCATATGAAAATGATTCAAAGAGAAAAATTACTATAAATTACATTCCAAACAACTTTCATGTTGATACCTAGAGCTAGTTTTTCTTGTAAAATCATTTTCTATGTTGAAACATTATAGGTCATTTTGTCTAAACCCTAATTTGAAAGTCAACTTCCCAAGGCCATAACTTGCTCAATTTTTATGAGATGAAATATTTCCAAGTTGCACAATCAAATTCAATGTGTCTACTTCAACTTTTATGTTTTGAGTGGGAGCTAATTCAACTTTTTTGAGCATGTGATATGAGGCTACATTATAGGCTGCGCTCCAAATTTTTGATATATCAAATTTTTTCAAACTTCCACCTCAAATTTCTCTAAGTTCCACGCTCCAAATAAAAAAGTGTTCAACATCAAACTTGTTCATCTTAATCTCACCTTTCCAAAGAGCTCAAATTCATTCATTTTGGATGAAAAATGCATAGGCTGCACATGGCTTAAATAGGCTGATATCATTTGGCATGGATCCAACTTCAAGTATCAATGTTCAATTGCCTTGCATTCTAAGCTAGCTCCAACACATCTGATCATTCATTTTGGACTTCAAACCATCATTTCATGGGCCTATGCACGCCCATGCACTATGCTATCATCATTTTCCAAATTTGGAAGGTTGAAATGAGTGTGCAAATACCACTTGATTCACTTATAAATACAGTTGCATTTCCCCAGAATGAACACACACATTACGCCAGCTTTGAATCTCCATTGAAAACCCTTTACTCTCATAGGATAACCCTGATAAATTCATTTGAAGTTGAGCTTGAATCTCCACTATTTTGGAACTCAATTCTCCATGAGTCCATTGCTTCTAAACCTTTCCATTCCTCTCCTG
Organism: Lathyrus oleraceus; assembly: GCF_024323335.1. NCBI lineage: Eukaryota > Viridiplantae > Streptophyta > Magnoliopsida > Fabales > Fabaceae > Lathyrus > Lathyrus oleraceus. The sequence continues at coordinate 412,134,765 of NC_066581.1, forward strand.
CAAGCAATTGAAGTGAAGCCAAGCACAATTCAGATAAAGATCCATCAAGATCAGACCTCCATTGAAGGTAATTTGCAGAAATTTTCAACTCTTAGATTCTCTCAATTTATTGCTCAATTCCATTGATTCTTTGGTTGTGTGAAGTTCTACCAATGTAGGCAAGAAGATTGAGTTGCTTTGAGGTCAAATCGAAGTAACTCAGATGATGAACCTCATTTTTCAATTCCACATATCTCTCAATATATTTGGAATTGGAGGAATTGGAGGTCATATTCGAGCTCAGTGATGATTTTTCTTCAAGATCATGTCCCTGTTATTTATTTTGGTGATGGTTCATGATGTCCAGTCCGGTGGAGCTCACCGGAGAAGACGACCGGAGGCCTGGCTCCGGTGATGATGTGTCTTGAGTCTGAACCACATGATCCATGTTCCACATTTTAATCTGGATCGTTCCTTGTGATTACTCCATTTTCCACGCAGTTGACTCAGGTGTTCGTGGAACGCGCGTTTTGGATCATCAGATCTGCCACCTCAATTAATGAGGGAGATCTGATGGTCCACGTAATTTAGCATTTTCTGATTTTTATGTTAATTCCATTTTCTTCAATAATTCATATTAAATTCAATATTGATCCAAAAAATATGGGACTTTCACCAAAAATTTTCAAATATTTTTTCTCTTTCATATTCTGAATTAAAATTATTTTTTGGATCATTATTAATATTTTTCATGAATTAATTGATTTTGCATTTGTTTTTAATTGTTTAAAAATATTTTTAAGTGTCCAAAAATTATGAATTTTTTTCTCCAAGGTCCTTTGACCTTGTTTGACCTATGATAAATCTCATGGCCGTTTCTTTGGTGTTTTGATGAGATTTTAGGAATTGGACAAAACATATTTGAATTTAATGCATTATTTTATTATTTTTAATTGAATAAATGCCATTTTAATTATGTTGACCATATGTATTGACTTAATTGAGTTTGTTGTTGGGACTTGGTCAAGGTTGATTTGACTTTGTCAAATTAATATCATTAGATTTAGGGGATTGATGGAATGTACATTCCATCTCCCAAAATGAATGAGTGATATTAATTTTGTAAAAGTCCTCCTTTGACCAATTTGTAATCTCATTCATCCCATTCCTCTTCATCCAATTCCCCTTCTTCTTCATTCATTTCCATTTGGCCAATGACATCTCAAAGCCCTAATGCTAGTTGATTGAAAGATTAACATGAGTATGAATGAGATTAGGTGACACCTTTTGCATATTTTTATGTGTGGTATGTTTAATGAGCATAGTTCATAATACTATGTCTCCAACATGCATTAACACCAAAAGTTTATTGCCCGACCTCAAATAGTTGTGACTTCTACATAAGTCCAATTACAATTGCTTAACATAGCGCTAAATTTGTGACATAAAAGGCATAATCATTCTAGTTAGTGAGATTGTAAGTCTCCCCTCTTCCATGGTATTGTGTGGAAACTTTGCCTTCTTTCCTTCCTTTGGAAGATGTTTTGGTTCAAGGATCCATGCTTGTGGCAAATGGGTTGAGTGTTCTCCAAAGAATGTCTTGAAATCAAAAGCAAAACAAAACTAACTACTAACTTACTAACTATTGACTTTTAATTTCAAGCTCTTACTTTTAATACAATTTACTTTTAGCACTTTATTATCATTTGCCATTATACATATCATTCTAATTGTTTATGTTAATGTAATTTTCACTTTGTCCATTTGGACCATATTGTGTGATATATTTTATTTCTGTTGCTTTGTTTGTTTGTGTGGTCTTTGACCATTTAATGTACATAATAAAAACAAAAACACTAAAAAACTTCTGAGTGGACTGTTGGTTGGATCTTGAGCAAAGGACCTAGAATTTAAGCAACCTCCCTAAGCTAAAGGACTTGTCCAATGCCAATTTATTGAAGAACCAAATGCTTACAATTTGAAAATCATCTGATACATCATTCAAGATCTCTCCAGTTCATCTGCAACATTGATCATTGTTAAACTGTTATGTTGAACCTGTGACTTGTGGAATTCATCTGCTATATGGGCTATTTTGAAGAATATCAAGAAGTGGATAAGCTTGGATAAGGCCATCTTTATTTGATGCCTTTTGCTCTTCAAGATTGATATGATTGTGCATTTGTGTGTTATGTGATTCTAAAAGTCCAAGGGGGGTTTCTATTGACATACTTGTCTATTGGATTGTGTAAGACCCCAATTTTGTCCCTAAGATCCCTCATGGCATCATAACACTGCACTTGCATTGCCTTAAGGATAATTAGCATCTTGGTTCTCTTTGCCTTTGGGTGGGACCTCTTGTGAGTGGTTGGAGATCACCAAGCATGCTTGAATTGTATATCATTGCTTTTCTCATTTTGTTTACTAACCAAAAGCACAAAAATATGTCACTAACATCTTTTGTTTGTAGCTTGAGCAATCATAAGGTCAAGAACTTCAAGGAGATCATTGGTACAAAGATATGGTCAGGAGGAGATGAATAGCCAGCATGGTAATGGTCCCCAAAGCTCTCATCCATCAAATATGGCTCCCTAACATCTCAATTTATAATTTTGATCAAAGCAAGTCAAAGGGTTTGAGGTTGGTTCCTTAGGGAAACCCTAATTCATCTGTGCACCACAATGCCTTGCTCTTGAAGCAACCTCAGCCCATGGTCAAATACAATCAAGGGAAGTTCTTTAATTATTCATTTCATACATATTTGAACTTATTTGAGTGTCCTCAATCATAAATTCATCAAGATATGAGTCATGGACTTGAGAAGTTGATCAGTCAATTCATCTGACTATTTTGAAATGCACTGAGGCCTAACGTTTTATGTGTTGGTCAAATGGAGATGATCCCAAAAGAAAACATGTTATTAAGGACAATATAAACAACTTTCATGTTCATTAAAAATTTATTTGAATCTTGGAAGGTCATCTCCCATTCCAATACATTATAGGTCATTTTGATTGAAACCCTAATTTTGGGTCAACTTCCCAAGGACATAACTCATTCATTTCTTATGATTTTGAGGTGGGATCAAATGCATTGGAAAGCTTAAGATGTATACTTCAAATGTTATGTTGGACAAAATTTCAAAATATCAAAGGAAATACATGTGATAATGCAAGACATTATAGGTCATTTTGGGCCAAATGCATTGAAAGGGAAAAAAGTCCAACTTCAAGAGCCCATAACGCTTTCACCAAAAATCCAAATGATGAACAATTTAAGTCCATTTTGATTGTCTTGAAAATACCTACAACTTTGATGTTGGAGGTGTTTTCATTTGGGGCTTTCATCATCAAAACAGAAGGGCTTGAACATTGGCCAAATTTAGAAACTTTGCCTTTACATGTTTTGCACCTTGCACTTTAAACTCCAATTTCACAAATTTCCACACTTCAAATGGATTTTTGCGCAACATAACAATTGTTCCTTACATCAAAACCTTTCCAACCATTACTCACATGATCATGTTTGGATTTGGCAATTGGCATTTTCGAAGAGGAGAAGTTTTAGGCATGATTATGCATAACATGTTGAAATTCATCACGCAGGCCAATTCACTCCAAACTACACGTCCAAACCATCTCATATTCATTTCAGATTGCATTTGCACCAAGTTTTGGGCCTCACATGCGCCTGTACAGGCCCATGTATGGAGGACCCAATTCACATGCACACGAGTTTGATCATGCATTGCATCAGCTCTTGCTATAAATACACTTACTTGCTTCACTTGAAAGGACCCTGGAATCAACCTGAATTGCTGCAGAAATCAAAACCCAACCTCTCACCAAAGAAGCCAGTTCACTTTTCTTCAAATATTTCAGATCCAAAATTCAGCTACATCTGGTTGAATCTTTGGATCTAAAGTTTCTAAACCTTCATCCTCTAGTTCATTGATCTTCTGTTTTGGCAAAGGAAGCAAGGAATCAAGCTAAAATTTCCATAAATCAAGGTTGTTCTTCAATTGGTTTTTTCTTCGAAACTCATCACTCTTTGATCTATTTGCCTAGCCAATGTGTTTTCTGAAGTCCTCACTTGAGAGGCAAGCTAGTGGTAGCTTCAACTTCATGATTTATTGAACTGCATTTTTTATACCTGAATCTTCCAGCTCAGATTTCTTACTCTATAGGAATCTTGAGTGTGATTCAAGGTTACAGGGGTGATGTACATCACCCCAGCTTCATTTTGGTATATGGATCGTGGATTTTGGTTGAGGTTTGTAAACCTGCAACTCTGGCCGGAGTTCATGTACTCGCCGGAGAAGACGGTGGTGTACACCACCGTCCGTTCACCAGTTTAAATCTAGACCGTTTGATCATGTTTCCAGATTGAATAGTGTCCTTTGGATCTTATGACTTTAAATAATGCTGGATGTTTCGTTGTTGGCTCATGCCTTCCGTGCGCGCGCATCTCACATCCGTCTGATCAGCCACTTCAATTAATGAGGCTTGATCAGACGCTTGTGGTTTTTTCTATTTTCTGAATTTCTATTTTAATTTCTTTTATTTCCTTTATGTTCAAAAATTCATATCTTCTTCATTTTTAATCCAAAAAATATAGGACCAATTGCATTAGTCTCCAAATAATTTTTAGTTTCTATTTCTGATTTTTAATATTTTTTATTTTGTCATTTGATATTTTTTGTGAAATTTCTCTTTTCTGGTTATTTTTAATTCATTTTAAATAGTTTTTTATATTCAAAAAATACAAAAGTATTTCCCTAACCTATTTGAATGATGATGGATCTATGAAAAATATTCTCATCAATTTTTTAATTGATTTGAGATTTATTTGAGATTTTAGTTCAATTAGGTTATTTTTATTCATTTTTAATTGATTAAAAATAGTTTCTGACTTTTAAAAATGCTGATTTTTTTTGTCAAACTTAGTTTGACCTTGTTGAACTTAGGATAAATCACTTGGATTGGTACTTTTTATTTGACCTTATGCTTTTTGATCTTTCCATTTCCTTATCCATTCTTCATCTTTTTCTTCTTTTTCTTCTTCCTTTTTGATCAATGAGTTGAAGGTTGATAAGTTAGCATTGATTAGGGAGACTTAATTTTCCTTGATTCAAATCTAATTCATCTTGATCAATTGATCAAGTGAATGGCTTTGCATTAAGGATAGGTTGTTTTCTAAATCATGCAAAAGGCTTAAACCAATACAAGATCAATTCTCTTTTCCTTGTTGGCATGGCAAGTTGTTGGAACTTGGTTCACTAATCAAGACTTCTAACTTATGTTGTTTCCTACATTATTATTGATCGGCCTCAAATAGTTGTGACTTCTACATAAGTCCAATTACGATTGCTTAACATAGCGCTAAATTTGCCTTATGACACACTAACTATTAACACTAACCATTAACTATTAACATTTACTTATTGCTCTTTACTTTTATGCAATTTACTATTCTTGCACATATTATCCATTTGCTTTTCTCTTTGCTCACTTGAGCACATGTTTATGTTAATGCCATTTGCCTTTTGCTCACTTGAGCATATAATTGTGTATATACTATTGTGCTTGTGTTTTTGTTTTGATTGTTGTGGACCAAATGCAAAGAAGTGGACTTAGATCTTAGGATTTTTCCCTATGCAAAGAATGGAGAAATGGACTTAGTTTCTAGGACATTCCCTATGCAAAATTGGAGCAAAAGGATCTTAATGATGAATATGGGCAAAGCCTCTAAACTCACTCTTTGATGTGTGTGTTCTTGTGCTAGGGTTTCCCACTTGAGCTTAATTGAAGAACCATTACCATGAGCTCCCAAGAGAGAGAGATCCAAGATGCATTGAGAAGTTTTTTCCAAGCTCACCTTGATTGATGATTGCTTGAGTTGATGCTTTATATGATTGCTTATTCCAAAGGATGGGAGCTACTTGGATCATCAATATGATCTCAAGAGAGGAACTCCATTGTGGTTTTGTTTCTTTATCCCTTACCTTTTTGCTTTACTTAGGACTTAGCCCTTCTTCTTCTTCCCTCCACTCTAACCCAAGCCAAGACTTTTGTGCAAACACTTAACATTTGTTTTCAAACATTAGAAACCTAAGCCTTATGCTTTTGATTTTCAAATTTTCTTTTCATAACACTTATTTTGAATTGAATCTTTAAGTCAATTTTGACCATTTTGTATATACTTCTAATTGGTAAATATAACCCATTCAAATGTCCTTTTTTGTGGTTCCAATGGCCACTCCCTTAATCAAATTTTTATAACCTTTAGCTATTAGGTTTGAGTTATCCTTGTGGTGGATGTAATACTCACCTATATCCTTAGTGATGGACAATGAGTCTTCCATGCTTATTATAGGGTTAACCCCTCACTAGCATGTTGAAGCTATCCTCACATGGTGGATTTGTGGTTTTAGGTTGAGTTTTCTCCCTTTGATAACAAAAGACCTTAAGGCTTTTGGATCAATCAATTCACCAACTTGTTTTGAGATTTTTACCCCGAACTACGAGGTTTTGATTCTAATCTTTTTAAGATGGTACGTAGGTAATGGGTTTATCCATCCAAACACAAAATGTAAATAAACTTGTATATTCTCTTCTCATCTCTTCAATCATGTTTACACAAACAATTTTTTTACAAAACAATAACCTTTACAACAAGTGCGAAAAGGGCTCCCTAGGAGTACCCAGGATGTTTTGGGTGCCTAACACCTTCCCATTACATAACCAACCCCCTTACCCAGATCTCTATTTCTCTTTTACTAGTTTTTGTTAAAACTTTTAGGTTTTTGTTCGCTTTCTAACCATTCCTTTGGATAAATAGAAGTGCGGTGGCGACTCGACTTGTATGATTTACCTTGGATTTAGTCAATATCTCTCATGGTAACGAATACCCCGCTACAGATTGCTACCCATTTGGTAAGATCTTTTCAACTCTAAACTTTTAAATATTTGTTCATAGGGTAGTCTCTTCATCTTCTCCCCATTTCTTTAATTTCAAAATCTCTCCCTCCATTTTCAAAATCTTCTTTGTGTGAACTACTTTTGTTCTAACCTTTGACCACTTTTGCAAAAGATAGAAACTTTGGCCTTATGCCATTGCATTTTCAAACTGGTTTTCTTAAATCAAACCTGTAAATAAACTTAACTATACTTGACTTAAACTTTCAAAAAGCCAAAAAGAACTAACTCAGTCAAACCATTTTAGGCCTTTGTGCCCTTTCAAGACTTAAATTTGTTAAAACCAACACACTCATTTTGAAATTTATAGCACGAACTACGAGGTTTTGATCCCTCATTTTTATGTTGGTACGTAGGCACAAGATCGAAGGTCTTGTCAAACACAAAAATATAATTAATGAATCCTTTTCTCATCCCCCCATTCTATTTGTTTGTAAACATCACTTTGTACAAAATACATATGCACACAAAAAGGGCTCCCTAGGAGTACCTAGGACACTTTGGGTGCTAACACCTTCCCTTTGTGTAACCAACCCCCTTACCTGCGATATCTGAATTTTATTAGTTTTTATTTGAAAACTTCTTACTATTTGGGTTTTGTTCGTACTTTTTCCCTTTTCCATTGGAAATAATAAAAGCGTGGTGGCGACTCTTGTTAATTGATCTCTAGCTTGTCAATAGCTTGATGATCATGAATTTCCCGTTACAGTATGTTTCATGAGCATAGCCCATTATACTATATCTCAAACATCCATTAACACCAAAATTCTATTGCCCGACCTCAAATAGTTGTGACTTCTACATAAGTCCAATTACGATTGCTTAACATAACACTAAATTTGTGACATAAAAAGGCATAGCATTCTAGTTAGTGAGATTGTAAGTCTCCCCTCTTTCATGGTATTATGTGTAAACTTATCCTTTTTTACTTCCTTTGGAAGATGTCTTAGCTCAAGGATCCATGCTTGTGATAAGTCGGTTGAGTGTTCTCCAAAGAATGACTTAAAAATGAAAAGCAAAAGCAAAACAATACTAACTTCTAACTCATTAACAACTAACTTTTAATTTCAAGCCATTTACTTTAATGTCATTTAATTTTAGTCTTTATTCATTTTCCATTATTCATACCATTCTAATTGTTTATGTTAATGCAATTTTCACTTTGTCCATTTGGACCATATTGTTTGATATATCTTGTTTGTGTATACTTTGTTGGTTTGTGTGGCCTTTGACCATTAATGTACATAATAATAACAAAAACCCTAAAAAACCTTTGTGTGGACTGTTGGCTTGATCTTGGACAAATGGACTTAGAACTTAGACAATATTCCTATGCTAAAGAACTTGGCCAATGCCAACATTTATGAAACCAAGTGCTTTCAATTTGAAATTTCTTCTGATACATCATTCAAGATCCCCTTGAGTTCATCTGCAACATGATCATTGTGAAGCTGTTATTTTGAACCTGTGACTTGTGGAATTCATCTGTTACATGGGCTAATTTGAAGAAGATCATGGAGTGGCTAAAGCTTGGATGTGGATATATTTATTTGATGTCGTTACTCTTCAAGACTGATATAATTGTGCATTTGTGTGTTGCTTAATTCTAAATGTCCAAGGGAATTTGGGGTTTCTATATGGCATTCTTGCCTATTGGATTTCTGCCCATCGGTCAGATCTTTTCAACTCTTAACTTTTAATTTTGTACATAGGATTAGTCTCTTCATCTTCTCCCCATTTCTTTAATTTCAAAATCTCTCCCTCCTTTTTTAAAATCTTTGTAGCGGGAAATTCATGATCATCAAGCTATTGACAAGCTAGAGATCAAATAACAAGAGTCGCCATCACGCTTTTATTGTTTCCAAGGGAAAATGGAAAAAGCACGAACAAAACCCAAAAAGTAAGAAGTTTTCAAATAAAAACTAATAAAATGTCAGAGATTACCGGTAAGGGGGTTGGTTACACAAAGGGAAGGTGTTAGCACCCAAAGTATCCTAGGTACTCTTAGGGAGCCCTTTTTGTGTGCATATGTATTTGGTACAAAGTGATGTTTACAAACAAATAGAATGGGGGGATGAGAAAATAATTCATTAATTATATTTTTGTGTTTGACAAGACCTTCGGTCTTATGCCTACGTACCAACATAGAAATGAGGGATCAAAACCTCGTAGTTCGTGATACAAATTTCAAAATGGATGCATTGTTTTTAACAAGATTAAGTTTGAAAGGCACAAAGGCCTAAAAATGGTTTGAATGAGTTAGTTCTTTTTGGCTTTTTGAAATTTTAAGTCAAGTATAGTTAAGTTTATTTACAAGTTTGATTTAAGAAAATAAGTTTGAAAATGCAATGGCATAAGGCCAAAGTTTCTATCTTTTTGCAAAAGTGGTCAAAGTTTAGAACCAAAAGTAGTTCACACAAAAAAGATTTAAAAAAATGGAGGGAGAGATTTT